>NC_050585.1:46702968-46942968 GCF_013368585.1 Megalops cyprinoides | reverse complement strand
ATGCGCTGTGCTTCGCATTTGCACTGCAGCGCGGGTAAAACACTTTTTGGGAAGCCCCCTGAGACTGCTGTCATGAATGCAATGGGAAATAACAAATCTTTGACTAACTGCTCTTTAAAAACGTGCCTGTACAATGCACAAATTTTTTTTTGAGGACTTTCAACTAAAGACAGCACATTGTATTGGTGCCTGCACTGAAGTTATGCACTTCAGAAAAAGGTTGCAAAGAATAGGCGTGCATTCCTCCGTGTGTGTGTGTGTGTGTGTGTGTGTGCATTTGTATGTGTTTCTGTATGCTCTGATGTAATATAACCACAGTGCACTCTGTCCTTGATGTTGAGTGAAGACTTTAAACAAGTGTTTTAGTTTTTGCACTTCTTAAAGTTCTTGAAACATTTCAAGATCGTATGGGGCTGTCAATTTTTTTTCAACTCTACCACGCGGTTGTTGTTATTTAAATCGGGTGGTTTAAGTAAAATATCAAATTTGGCTCGACTTGCTCTTTAAAGTGTCTGATCCTGAGAAGGAGCCAGAGCTTCACAGCACAGACAGATCTGATCTGGATGTGATGCCTGCGTCCCGCTTCACAATAACTCGGCAGCAGAACAGACAGGGCAGACTCATGCGGCGAAATCAGATCAGACAACTGTCATAAACTTTGTCTGCGCTAACTGCATCTCCAGCCTGACACGGGGAGTGAGGGTCTTACGCTTTAGACAAAATAGAGTCTAACTGGTGTAAAAAGAATAGCAAATGCTCGCTGAGTAGGAGGCGCGCTGGACATTTAAAAGCTAGCAAAGAAAAGATCTTTGCTGGATGATATGTGAATGGGAGAAGACAGGGCTTTGCCTGTCGTTTCCAGTTGACTGTTCTCTGTTATGTATCTTTAAACAGTGCCACTGAATGGGAAGAGTCCTCTCTCACTCCCTCCCTCCCTTTCTCTCCCTCTCTCTCTCTCTATCTCTTTGTCTGCAGACCGGCCAAAGCATAGTCTAAACTAACGTGCTACCCGTCAGCACCCCAGGCGTGTGTCTCCTGTCATTGTCACTGTCCCTTCGAGCCTTTTGTCTGCTTGTGAGTCAGTTGCAGCCTGAACGTTGGTGGCCATTTGAAATGCTTGTTTCCTGCGTAGCCCGTCCTGTCTCTGCCCTTACGCGGTCTCCTATTGTGTGATGGTAGCCCCTTTGTGGTAAGCGTTCAGGTGTTAACAGTTTGCAGTCTTTAGATAACGCCGTAAGGAGCTCTGACAGGCTGACACATCTGTCTGTGCTGCCTCTTTGAAGTTCTGCAGTATCGTTTTTCCTCACGCTATAGTACCTGCCTGTAAGGAATCAGCAGCCCACAAGTGCTCATATGGCAAACCAGGCTTATGCTGGGGTTTGCAGTCACGCCCCAACATAATGTGTGCAAAATCCTAAGTTTCAAAATGGAAATGCAAAACTTAATTAATTCGTATGCAGATTATGAGTTTTTCTTTTTCTGTGACATGTATGCTTTATTGTATATTTATTGTATGCTTCACATGTACAGTATGCTTTATTTTATATCTAGGTCAACAGCAATATTTTTATCTGAGTATTTTAAAGAAACATTTAAATGGCACCTTTAGAACATTTAAAACAAGAATATTTATGTTTTTGTACTGTGGTGTTCATACACGATGGTGTTTTGTACATTCTCTACAATAGAATAGAATGCATATATTATGTTGTCCATTTGTGCAATTTAATTTGTATATATGTATACACTCTATAATAAGTGGTACAATTGCACAACATAATATGCGTGTATTTGCTGAAGCTTTTTTGAGTTGGCTGAGCGTAGGCCAATTGCTCTTAGCCCATATTCAGCACATGAATAATAGGAGAAGAGGGTTGGATGTGAAATACATGTTCATGACAGGTAGCCTCTCTGCTCATCCCACTGAATCCCTTGTCATTAAGGAGCTGTTCCCGGGATGCTGCACCCGTCTCCAGAGCCTTGTAAGGGCGCTGTCGGAGTCAGGGATCTGTCACGGAACAGCTTTGCGCACTATCCCGGATCAATAAGTACCCACCTCTCCGGCCCAAGATGGATGGGACCGTCCTCTCCTGTTAGCGGAACCCTCTTATTCCATCATGCCCCTCGATTACCTACATCACAGTTCGCTTGGCTGCCGAGCTGGAGACCTATCAGCACTTCATTACAATCTCCCACCAATTAAAAATCACTCTGGTAGCAGGTCTTTTTTTTTCCCCACTGTTGTTTTACAATGTTGTCAATAGTTATTGTACCAAGAGCTGGCTGAGAAGCAAAAGCTATCAGATCCAAAGGCTTTGACGGATGTCCCTGTGAATTCATAAAAGGAGGAGCAGAAACTCTATTGTTTTGCTGGGAGTTTTTTTTTTCCCCTTACAGTAAAGAATTGTCTTTACTGTGACAAACAACCCAATCTGTTACCATTGTATACCTATAATGATGCCAGCAGCAGGTGTTTAGTGGATCGAGGAGGAGAGAAAAGGGCTTTTGCCCTGGAGCCAGGAGTCATAAAAAATCAACATTAGACTGGTGGGACGTTGCCAGTAACCAGGCTGTTGATTAACAGAAAAGTTTGTACCCAGCAGAGTGAGAAAAGAGGAACTGCTGTTCCAGATGACTCATCCTCATTCTCAAGAATCATGTTGCCGTTTGATGCCGACTGTATGCAAATCAGTTGGAATAGGGTTGTTTTTTGGTTTAAAGCTTGTCAGAGCTTGCAGATGTGTCTGTGTGTTTCTGAGTGCATATGTGTATCTGTGTGTGTGGATACATTAAGTTCTGTCTTAAAATGCATCTTAAAGCACAGGGTTAAAACAGGGGTTTATCCTATTTATAGTATTTATAAAGGCTATATTTTATATATATATATATATATATATATATATATATATATATATATATATATATATATATATATATGATTCTGTTATTATATTCATTTGGCAGCCACATTCACTCAGAGTGAATTACAAGGACATCATTGCAGTGTACATAAAGTGCATGTTACTAGGAAAAGGCCATAGATGCAAATGCAGTTTTCAGGCTCTGGCTCAAAACTCCTCTGATCAGGCTACATGTTCCCAGAATCCAGATGCATCTTACACTCCGGGAACCAGATCACCTGCACATCCTGAATGAAGCTCAGTATCATGTAATATATTGTTTAAAGACAATTTTATGGCAAATGTACTTTACTACAAAGTGAGGTAATGTTCCTCCCATGTACCTCCTATGGACCATTTTAAAGTAATTCTGTTTAAATTATTATTAAGCATTACATAGGCTATGAACTGTTGCAGTTCTATGCCTGTATTGTAGTTTGATGGTTTATCACCTCTGTGTTACTGACTGTTCCGATGGTTTCAGGTAACCTGTTCCATCAGGGAAAAGCAGCAAGTTTAGGATGTGCACCAATGTTGGGGATGGTAGTGGAGGTGGCAGATAGCTGGATGTTACTGAGAAAAGAGTTTGGGCAGATTTGTAAGGCCTGATGATATTGGACTGAAGTTAGGACAGAGGTGTACCCTTGATGGCCTTGATGTCCAGATTGTCTTGCATAGGGGTCTTCCATTTGATAGGAGTGCAGGGGGATGAGGTGTCTATTTTCAATGCCTCTAAGCAAAGACAAGGAATGCTCTTGTTGAAATATAATGACTTAAATTGCAACTTTTTGAAAAAAAAAAGTTAGTGGACTTTGAAGATCAACAAAGTGGTGTTTAGAATGAGCAGTGGGTCTGGCGGCACAGATAGAGCACTCAGCCTGTAAGGAGTTTTGTTGGTCTTGGTGAGTTGGGCCTGGATCAGCTGCTGTACATACTGTGTACGGTATGTATATTGTATGTTATGCACATATTTTTAATGTATATACATATATATATATAGTTTAAAACATGAACGTAATAATACTTTTTTGCATATACTTCATGGCACTGAAGTGTAAAGAAAATAAATGGAAACAGACGTTTTTTATGAAACCTTAATGCAATGAATGCAGTGAAACAGAATTTGTTCACACATAAATGTGCATTTAAATCTCACAGAGAGTTTCAGTTTAATTTTTCAAACACATAAATACTATACAAAACGAAGATTAAGCACTTTTTTAAAGCGTAACAGCGAGCCTTTTGATTATTTTGTGATTGGTCACACGCTGTCATTGCTTTAAGTTTTGGTGGGCTGTAAAGGACCATAGCCTGTGGCTGCCATCAGAGGCCTGTTGGAGCAAGGAGGGGGAACGGCTTTTCCTGGAGGGGGTCGGGAGTTGGGGGGGATCTAGAGGCACAGGGTTGAGTGCGTAAACCAGCAGGGGGCAAATCCTTAAACTGACCCGCAGCCCTGGCTACACAGCAGTCAATCGGCAAGCGAACATCTGCCAACGTAGGCGCCCACTGCACGGCCCGGGACTTTGGCCCGGTACCCCCCCCTGACCCGGGACAATGCCTGCCCCCATTTAACACATTAACGTCATTATCCATTCAGAGCCCCAGGGCCTCAGCGGAGGGGTGGGGGGGGTAACAAAGAGATTCCACTGTGCGCAGCAGCACAAACACGGCGTTGTCCACAGTCACTTCCACTCTGAGGGTCTCGCTCGGGCCTAATCCAAACACTGAATCCGGACCAGTGGATGTCAAAAGATGACATTGTAACCTGGAAGTAATGTAATTATTCCTCTTTCTGAGCTAAAGCATGAGCTTCTTCTCTGGATTTCTCGCTGACCAGAAGAGGTTTACTTTGAGAATACAGTTGTATAATACCATATCTGTTCACAGCCCTTCTTATACATTTGGTTTATGATTGTGCCATTTTATTACAGTTATGTTTCATACGTATTAAACATGTCACCTATATGTAAGACAGTTAATGTGGAGATTTTGAAACATGACATTTCCTTCTAGAATTTATTAAAAGTAGACATGGATGGAGGTAATTAATTCCCTGAAAGTTTGGGTTTGAGTTTCAACCATGCTTGTGTCACTAAAACTGTTACTATAAAATTTTCTGAGAGCTCACAAGAAGGTGATGACATAAAATGACTACCGTGACTTGCATTTTCTTTGTGGAAATATTCACACTAGCTAGTTGAAATTACATTATCATCATTTAGCACTTCAAATTAGTTGATAAAGGATCAATAAATATCAATATGTGTAATCTGTTTCATGTTCTGTCACTTTCAATGACTATAAACTCAAAATTTAAACTAGCACCTGAAAACAACAGCAACACAGGACAAGAATCACTGCCAAAGGAATCATTTCAAACAATCAGCTAGGAACAAGATATATTAAGTTTAGTCCATAAACACAAAGCAGATGAGAATTATTTTATAAAAGAACTCTCTATAAACTGATTTTGTTTGATAGATTGCTTTTGAGGTTTTATTTAATGACCCTTTGATCTCATGCTGAATTCAGTTTTCCATAAACCTTATTTTAGCAGCACCGGAGTGTATTTGCATTTTATGTTTCTGTTCCTGGAGACCAGCTCTGGTCAGAGACATACTGCTGTATTTAATACAGCTATAAAACAACTACTGACATTTTACCTACAATAGAATTATTTCCTCCTTTGTTCTACTGAGTATTTCCATGAATTTCAACTGAAATTACCAGTGGATCTTAGTTTTCCTAAGAAATTTGTATAAGAATGAAAATTTGACTGTGGTGTGCCTACAAAACTGAATCAAAAATATACATATTGATTGTTGTGTTGGAATTTAGTGGCAGTAACGGAACGATTAATATCACACATCTTTAATTATCATTTTGTCCAGCAATGTGTAATATGTACTGACTTGAATCCAGTAACACCCTCAGCGTTGTCAAAATCATAGCAAGCATTCTTGCCAGCATTTTCCCCGTCGGATGGGCTGTGTTTTATACCAGTGATGCTCGGTGTGTGCAATGATATATTCGGGTGTAGAAAGAAGAAAAAGTCTAAAACCCTTAGTACATGGTTCACTGCTAGCGCACACACCTGGATCACTTAAAGCTCAGCATCCCAGCACCCACATGCCTGCAGTATGGAATTGAGCACACAGAAACCTCCACTCCATTCCACTCCACTCCACAGTGCCCACCGTACCTCCAACCTGTGTATTAATTATTGCAGCTGTGTATTCAATGGCTCGTATGAAGTGACACCCACAGCAACGGTGTGAAATACAACCGTAAGCGATTTCCACCGTCTGTGGGGCTAGGATATGTGGATACGTGCTGATGGCCAGTAGCATGGTAGCCTCCGCTGTGTCTCACTGTCCCTGATGGCCCGCTCCTCTGTATTCCACATCTGTGTTTGTCAGGAAGGCTGCCCCTTTGGAAGGACAGCTCTCTTTTGGAGGAAATGTTCCACTCAGACAATGATACGATACTTCGGGGCCTCGTTAAAGGAGCCTCCCCACTCTGGCGTCTCCACTCTGTCCTGTTCAAAAGGCTTCATTGACATATATTGCCAGTGCTTACAAATGAAAAGACTGGTACAGTAAGTAAGCACATTACTGTTATTTCACTATGAGTAGCATTAACAGCAAAAATGAGCTGATTACACATATTCACTTTATTCAAAAATCTACAAGTGTGTGGTAAAAGTGAGGACAGGAGACGGACAGGACAAGGAATCATAACACAAATATCAGTTTTGTCAATGATCTTCAATGTACCTTTAGTCTTAGGTTGGTGCCATAGCTTACCAGGAAACAGAAATATCTAACCAAGATGCACAATCTCTGTGGCTAAATCCTTGTCCAGTCCAAAGACTCGCTGCTCGCCTTAGCTAGAATGCAGGAACAGATACAGAAACAGAGCTGGATCTTCGCGTTGGTCACAGACCACATTCTGGCTCTGGACATTTGGTTCGTACAATAAACGGCCTGTTGTGGGACAGACGTTTTAGCCATTGGTCTTCATATGCAGGACTGTGGATCACGGAGAGTGGCAAAGACAGCCAGTTTTTTGCATGCACACTGATTATTACTATAATTATTGGTAACAGTAGTAGTATTAATATCCTTCTGTCTCTGTCTTACCCTGCTCCCGTTGTGTCTCACTCTCTCCTCTACTGTACGAGCCCCATCTTGTGTTGACCCTAAGAACTTGTATAACGATGTGACTGTAAAACATGTTGACAATATAAGTCTGAAATGTAATCATTGTGTGTGTGTGTGTGTGTGTGTGTGTGTGTGTGTCTGGTGAATCTACTCTTCAGTCAGCCGCACTGACTCCAATGGCTGTGATTGACTGGCTGAATGCAGACGCTATCTGAGTGGCAGGCTGCTGTCTGTGAGACAGGAGGGATCCTTGTAGAGTTGATATGCAGTGAAGGACGGCATTCTGCAAGTATCAAAGGCCTGCTCACAGGCACAGCTTTACCCAGCTGGCAGGGTACTGTAAAAAAAACAGCCAGTCTCAGGTCTTGTTTTAAAGCACAGGTACCACTGCATCCTTGTGATAGAGCAGATACTCTGTAGCCCGTGTAGCATAGTTCACCAGTAGAACCCGTTCACACCTTCAGGACTCGGTATTACCATGCAGTAAAAGACTCTGAATGAGGTAATAAGCCCTTTATTGATGGATGCTCTCTGTGTGTTTCCCCACCTGTGCACCAGACAGTGACCCCGTGCCCCACCCCTTGATCTCCTGCTCCTGGTCTCCTTTCTTTTGGGAGCTCTGTACAAGTGGCTCCCAGTGTCAGGGAAGAGTGAGACTTTAATATTTAATCTTTTTTCATATAATCCTCTTTCCAATGCCCTGCAGCTATGAGTGACAGAGGCACATGGCACTCTATGAAAAATGCATCATCAGAGGCTGACACAGAGTGTGGGAATTTTACAACAGGGATCCATCCAGCTTGATCTCGCCCCTATCTCTGTGTTTCTCCCCATGAAATAAATATGGAACTTTCACACATGCAATATGATTGAGGTTATATGATCTCCATACATATTGAACATTTTGTGTGTGTAATACAAGCTCACTAACAAAGGAGTATCGCCCGTAATATCCTGTTCCCTGATACAATCCCAGCGGTCCCATTTCAACCGCAAGCTGGGCCTTTTTGCGCAGTTACAGACCTGCACTTGCAGAACTGATAAATATCACAGTGTTTGGTGTCCCAGTGTGCTTTTTGTCATTTATTTTTGAAAATCTCATGTTGTTATGTTACTTTGTTTGATGTATATTATTAACATCATAATCCATATGATATGTATAATGCTGGGCGGCGATAAGGGTATTAAGCATTAGTTTGTATGTCGTTGTAAGAGTAGGCAAACCGTTACGTAGAGGCAATGTGGAATACATCTTTGGTTTAATATCTGAAACATGATCTAAAGTCATTCATTAATTTTTCATTTCAATTGTATTATAGAAGATGAGAATTACTAAGTAATTACAAAATCATTTAGGACTTGTTTGCATAGTTTTTTCTTTTCCCTCAAGGGCATATAAGTACACAAGTCTATTGATATCCCATGATGCACACCTGTGCTCATCTTGTGAGCTCAGATGCAGGGAGTCTGTCTGGGTCTGAGTGAGTGTCTCAGAGGTGCAGTAAAAAGAGGGAGTGGATCTGTGGAGCAGTGCATTGTGGGAGAAGGGAGGGGGGGGGGTCACTAATGGAACACACTAATGGTACTAGGACAATTAGTGCAGGAAGGACCCGGGTCTGAACTGATGGCCCTCAGTCAGCTGGGCCTAATGAACGGAGTCTGGGCCATCAGAGGTCCACACACAAGAGAGGAGGGAGCAGTGTGCTGTCAGTGAATGGCAACGATCAGCATTCAGCAACAGGCCTGCAGAGTGTCCAGTAAATTTACTGGGAAATCACTTGTAGATTCAGTGTTGGTTGTGACAGCTGAGGCAGGGTTCTGATACAAGGTGCCAGCAGGTACTGGGGAAATGGACTGCGTTGTCTGAACTACAGCCAAAATCAAAAGTGCATCTGACGCTACAAGTCAACTGCTAGTCCTATAAGACTGTTGAGTTTCTCTCTATTGCCTCCTTATTGTTTTTTAAACTACTTCATCCATCAATTAATTGATTGATTCATTTGTCAGGTTTTCTTTTACAATGGTTCAACACAATACAGTTTGCAAAAATAGGAGTCTTTTTGTGCAGGTGTGTGTATGTGAGTGTATGTGTGTGTGTGTGTGTGCGCGCATGTCCACACATGCATCCATCTGTGTCTATATGTGTGTGCATGAGGCTGTGTGCGTGCGTGTGTTTGTGTTTACATTGCTGTCTTAATTACACCATGCTGTTAGGTATCATATTTTCCCCTATCCTGAGACTAGAATCTTATACTCCAATTTCTCCCTGAGGGCCTTTTTAGTGTCTTCATTAACAGAACATCAGGTGCGAATTAGTTGATATAACTTGTCCTTAATAAATAAATGGCTGTTTGCCAGTTCGACAGCTAGCATGCAACGAGTAATTGTGTGTTACCTTGGCCATTAAGGAAACTCCGGTTGCTACTGCCACCTAGTGGATGGTGGTGCTGCCTTCAGGTAGAGCAGAGAAATAAATATGAGGGCAGACCCATCAAAAACCTTTACCTGTGCTGGGTTGACCTAAATAATTATGTAACTTCTGTTTGACGTAGTAGCTTTGGCAATAAGACTCACTGGCCACCCACATACACAGACGCAGACACACACACACACACACACACACACACACACACACACACACACACACACACACACACACACATATATATATATATATATGTTCCTGGGCAGTACTGTGAGTGCCTCTGAATCCTCTTTGGAATGTAGCGCCAGCATGAGAGGTTTATAGCCCCCTTTTTTAGGCAGGGCAGGAGAAAGTGTCACAAACTCACACCCTGTTGTCCTCACCCTGCCTGCTGCATTTGCCAGGCTGTGTCACACAGGCACACATTATGATATTGGATGACAACCCCCACCAGCCCACCCCCACCTGAACCCCAGGAGGGTCTGGTAAGCAGGGTGAGGAGGGGTTGTTGGGGGGGGGGGGGTCACTGGATCCAAGATAATCAGTGCAGGCTAATGACCCCTCCAGAGAGACTGTCTCTAATCCGCTGCACCTCTGGGACTCCTTGAGGCTGCCGCCGCCATCTTGCTGCAGACCCCCCTGTCTTTGAGCGTGCTCCTCCTTACAGGCCAGAGACAGGCTGCTCAAAGAGAACCACTGAACCTCCCTCTCTGCACCACCATGTGTGTGTGTGTGTGTGTGTGTGTGATCACCTCCCAGCACGGTGTGTGATAAATGCACATGCATTTACATACAGACACAAACCCTTATGACAGCCACGCATGTGTGATCACTGACCTGAACTGTGTGTGTGCTATACTCACGTGTTCTACATACACACACAAACACCCCTTAACCACAGTCATGTGTGTGATCACAGCTCAGCACTATGCGTCTGCTGTCCTCGTGTGCTCTACATACACACACAAGCACCCTTTAACCACAGTCATGTGTGTGACTGCAGCCTAGCACTGTGTATTTGATATACACACATATTCTAATTATACACATACAAACCTCTTAACCACAGTCATGTGTCTGACTGCAGCCTAGCACTGTGTATTTGATAAACACATATATTCTAATTATACACATCAACCACGGCACTATGTGTGTGTATTACATGCACGCATGTTTACGTATACACATGAAAACATCCTTGAATGCTGTGGTCACTGCCCAGCATTGTGTATGACGTATATACAGGCATATTTACACACACACAAACACACACTCAGCAGTGGAAGATATTATCACCTTGCACCTTGAAATACACACATGCACTGAGTCACAGATGCACGCTGTCACACATAAATATCAGGAAATTCTCATGAGATCAAAATAGAGGAGGCAGCAATTATTCTCAACCTGTTTTCTATTATTTGTTTTTTCCTGATTAACAATCAGGCAATTAATTAACTGAATAATTTATACCAATTGGCACATATTTTAGGGACAGATCCTTTTTTGATATCATGCGGCATGTGGTAACATCCACTAGCCATATTGATGGCTTTATGAGCATATTGAGGATGTAAAAATAATTTCATCTGCTCAGATCTACAGGTTGAAATTCATGCTTGGATTTCCTGAAGGGAGCTTGTGGGCTAGCCTTAGTTGCATTATACAATTACACCGTAATTTACCTCCTTTTATTGTTGACCTTGTAATGACTGCATGATTTTTGCTGAATGTCATGTCATGTTTATTTCCTTTAACTTGACATTAGGAAAAAAGAACACTACCACATGAGATACAATTAAAAGAATGGGAATTACAAGTGTCAACTGCAAGTGTAATTCACCTAATTGGTACACTTGTTCATCAGGCAAAAACAAATGCAAACAGCAAAAGTTGCGGTTGGTAAGATATCAGATTTTACTGTTACAAGCTCAGAGGCAACTAGTGACACATGTAACACAAACACGCACCCACATAGACTCACGCACACATATTGCCATTCTTACCTGTTTCTGTCTCTCTCCTTATCGTTCCATTGTAATTGACAGTACGCTACAAGGCCAGAGTTCACAGACACACTCAGGGTAAATTTCACCTGCGTCACACTGTACATTTCAAGAGGTCCACAGCAAAGGGGAGAGGAGGGTTTCAGTCTGGCACGCTCTGTGTGTGAGCAAGCTTTTCCTCAGCAATACCACATCATAATTCTATGGTATTGGTATAGTAGTATTTATTGGTAGCCATAAAGTGGATGCCTAAGACCCAGAGGGGAAGGTACAATGATCTATTATTATTGCCAGAATAGTTGTCAGTTCAAGCCTCTTATTGGCCAACAGGTACGTAATGTCACAAACAGACTCAAAGGCTGGTCTACATTCGTGTTACAGGCCTTTTTCAGGGGGGAGGGAGAGAAGTGGGAGAGGTGACATGCCACTGCTCTCGCCATGTATCAAAGGTGAGAGCAGATTTTTCAAAATTACCTGGGCAGCAAGCCGGAACGTCAGCTAATCAATAAGCAGGCGTGTGCGGCGAAGGGCGTAGGCTGCCAGGGACTACGGGTGACAGTTTGACTTTGCATCCCGCGGTCCCGGGGGACGCGTGTGTCTCAGTCAGCGATGCAGGCAGCACGCCTCTGATTTTAGGCCGCCTAATGGAGAATCGGTGTGTCCTGTCTGAGGTTGCAGATGCTCGGGGAGAAGGGGGATTGGAGCTGACAGGAGGCTGGAGGCAAAGGAAGGAACTCCTATCTGTCTGTCTCCTCCCCTCTTCTCTTTTTCCTTAGCACTATTTCCTTCCCTCCATCTCTGAACACGCTTCTCTATGTATGCTCTGACTTACAGGGTCCTCCGGGTCCAGGATCAGATATGCATTTTCCACTTCATCTTGTCACTCTATTCAGTTCTACAGTTTCTATCTACAATTGTCACACATGCTTGCAGAATGGATTTAGAGAGCCGTATTGTTTCTATACATATTTATAAAGACCATTAAATAATGAATTGATATTAAATCAGGAGGCAAATTATCTTTCTCTTATGACACTAAGTACCACTTGTGCTTTTGACTGCGGTTATATTACACCCTACATTCCTGCTCATATACAGGAAGCAAGTCATTCTCTGCATTACACTGTACATGACATCATTACACAGCTCTGTCACTACACTTGTACACTAGATGGCGCTGTCTCATTTATTTAAATAAACCACTGCCATGGTGCTCCATGGTAATTTTGCGCTGGTGGTTTAGGAACCACCATCCTCTGGTTGCCAAGACTCACTGCAAGTCAAAGCTTGTTTATGCCTCAGGGCAGTCAAAGCAACATTGCCGGTCTTCAGGAAACCTTTGGCCGATGGCCACAGACTGTCTGTTCTTGCACCATTCGTGTCCTGCTTTGCCTCATGGTTTATGAGGAATGCCAATTGAAACTGGCACACATACACATACTTCTGGCACCTTTGAAACTGGCTAGAGCACTCTCCCGCAGGTAACAGTGTCTACAACAGAAATGGCTCTCCAGCTGGTGTAGACTCTTACCATTACAAGACCAGAGGATGAGAAGCTAGAGTGAAAGCTCGAGGAGGGAAACAGGACTAAAGTCACTTAGGTCACACTTAGGGCACTTCCTCCACCAAGTGTACTTGCGATTGATTTGCATTGGCCGCGCTCCTTCATTAGCGTTTAGTCCGTTTGATGCTGCATGCAGACCAGAAAATTATTGGTTTCAAATTGCTGCTTTTAAGCTGAGCTCGGCTTCCTTGCCAACTTACAAACATACAGAGTTAGGTTCCAAACGATCTAGGTTTTCGCACAGCACATTCAAGGTTTCGTATTAAGCTCCAAATGAACCACACTTCTGTCAGAATCCAGCAGTGAAGGGAACTAGGTGTGACTGTGGCCATAGACAAAAAAGTAATGATGACAGACCTGAGGCACTTTATTGCTATAGTCACAGCTGATGAAGGCTGAGGGGACTCTGACTGAAGTATTTAAAGCCTTAAAAGGGGTTGACAAGATGGACTGTGGAAGTTATTTCAGGCACCAGTGGAAATGAGTTAAAACCAAATATCACATCTGCCCCTCGAAAGAATTCTAATACCGAGTCTGAAAATCCCAGGAATAACTTGTCAGCATTTCTTTGTGGAGTCAGAGACTCTGTAATCATTCAAGACCAAATCAAAAACTCAAAATGCTGATAGATTTATTATGGTAGGTTGTGGATTAAAAGGCAAAACAAAGCACCAAGCACCAAGTTTTTGTCATTATTTTATGTCTTTATATTTTCTAACATCATCACCTTTTTATGTGAGCAGGGTTTTATTTTAATGTCAGTTTAATGGTACAGGCTCAGTTTGGGATTTCAGGCTGTCTGTGTGGTCAGTCTGAGCCTACAGTCTCTCAAAGTCTCTAACCCAAATCCTGTCAGAATGGGCAACAACGTCACCAGCAACCTGTTCTGCTTCAGCTTTTCTTAAGAATTCAGTTAGAATGTGCATATGAAACCATTTACTGTCAGGAGTGACGTCAATCATGAGGTGTCAGTTACTGGAGTTTAGTTAAATCTGCATTCATTTCAAAATGAAAAAGTAAATACATTACACTGCACTTCTTTTTTTTTCATTGTGCAATGCAAGGCCAGGAGAGAGCAAAAAGACTTTCTCTGCATCTGCACGTCTGAACACCACACAAGCTCTGACTCAGGATTGACAAAGGATGAACAATGCTGCGTGACGTCAGACACCGAAACCCTAAAACAGTAAAATCACCACAGTCATGTGGGATGCAGAAGGATGTGTGCTAGCTGGTTATGAAACTGCCACAACACATGAGGCGGCTTAAAATCCAAATATTCTGAGAGGTGTCTGCGTCACAGGCAACCGAGAGGCAAGAAACGCCGGAGTCTGTCGGTACTGGTTCAGACAGGAAAGGTCACAGTCTCTTCACAGCCTGCTTTGGCTTGTAGGTTCAGAAACAGGGGAGTGGATATGTGATCCGGGACCGGCAGGGATGCTGATAAGGTTCACAAGGGCACCACTGTGCAGGCTTTGGCACGGGTGAATCTGTGAGCGTGTTGAGGGAGAGGTTGTGTGCTGGACAACCCTGCTGGACCAGCATAGGTCAGGTCCACGCGTTGAGTGGACCCAGGCCCGGCACACAGAGCCCATTATGTGCCGCCACCCAAGATCTGCCAAGACCTGCCATCTCGATGCGGGCCCGCCAGTCTCGGAAATCCACGGAACTGTGACGCTCTGCCTGTATTCTGAATGTGCTCTGGCCGCGGGGAAGAATAGCTAATCACTGTGGTTAGGAGGCTGCGTCTGCACTCAGTGTGTGCTGTCCAGAGATGGTCAGAGAAGTCCGTCACCTAGTTACTGTGTCTTATGAGCATTGAGTACTTTGACAATGTATTCACAGAGACGATTCGATTTGGGAGGGGGGGGGGGGGGGGGGGGGGGGCGGCGGTCGGTGCTGATTTGCCTGGGTACAGTGTGAGAACTTGTAAAAACATTTTTTCTTGGCCAGTCATGGAGCAGACACAAGGTGCATGTGCGTTAGTTAAAAGTGCTCTGAGGACACGTCAGCTTAGTATCAGGGTGTCGCGCTGGAGAATGCAGACCATGACTATTACAGGTCTGCAAAACACGTGTGAGCAACAAACCTGGGAAGCAGCCTTTTCTTTGACTCTCAGAGGTCCTCTACAGTAATCCTCCAGGCTATACCACAAGGTTTACTGTGTGGAGTGAGTTTCTTCAGCTTAGTAATGCATTCATGCATGAAAGATGTGGCTGTATAGCTGTTCAAACATATCATACCAAGCCTTCAAATGCGCTTCAGAACTCTTGAAGACATTGTGCTAACAAAATCCTGTCACCACAAATTCAACGGCATGCATTCCTCCTATAATCGGCGCATGTTTTTGTTACTGTCTTTACTATCTTTCCATCTAACCTTTGTTGCCCGTCTCGCTGGCTGGCTCTGTCAGGAACATGGCGGTCACTATCATGTCACAAGGTATGTCATAACGTCCTTCCACCACAAAGATTTCCACGCAGACATCCAGAATGCTGAATGCCGAGCTCAAAGCAAGGAATGCGCTAAAGGTAAATACAATTAGATGCAGACATTATGCTTCGTCCCGAACAGAGAGTATCCAGGGATATTTACCTTGGCAGTTCAAGGTTGACAGGATGATGTTTTGTCCCTGACAGTTCCCAGGCTTGTCACGATCCTCAGGACAATGTGACATCAGTGTGGGAGGGGCCTCGTCGCTTCTCTGCCACATCAAAAAACACAAAGGCTGAAAGACATTCACGCAGCTGTTCTGTTTCACGTTCATCAGTATTAATATTTCTTTTACCTTTACCTTTACCTTTACCCTTTACCAGGGAATTTAACTGAGAACACATTCCATATGCAGTAACAACCTGGTAAGTTTGATGGAACAGCTCAAAAAAACATCCATCGGAAAAGAAACTTGTCGTGAAATTCTCATAAAATGATGGACTAAATAGAAATGGCTAACTACATACGTGATTGGGGCCGTCGTCACCAAGAAGCCAGACTGCATTTTGATAAAACTTTCTTGCTGCCACCCAAACACGCCAGCTAACAAGACTGACAACTGATAAGCTGGTAATCAATCTTGAATCAAGTGATTTATTTCTAGGGGCCATTTATAACATATCCATGCATATTCTTACATACATATAATACATCATACATATAATACCTATTCTTATTTCAGTTTAAAACAAAAATGCAAGTAAAAAAACACGATAAGGAGTGGTTAGACATATGGCTAATTTTTACAGTGCAAATCAGCTGTCAAAATACATGTTTTCACAAAATTCTGTGTCTGGGCATGCATATAGCAATCATTAGATTTGGACAAATGCCTTATCGAAAAATGGATGGTTTTTTGTTTTCTTTTGTTTTTTGTTTTTTTTTTGCTAAACCATTCCTTTATTTCTATAAACCACAGGGGAAACGGTTCAAATGCATTTACCTCTTACATGTGCATTAATTAGGACCTGTGTTCACAACAAAGCCATAACTACAGTCATATAAGGGCAGCCATAACGTAACAAATCAGAAATCGCTAAACGCTGGTACAATGCCAAAAGCAAGTTGACAATGAAAACAATGACATTGCAATTGGTACAGTTGAGTTCATTGTGCAAACATGTCCCCGTTTAGCCCCAATGAAGATAAACCCAATGAAGCCGATTGGTAGCGATGGATCTTCCTCTCTGCCGTGCATGCAATTTCTGTAGGACCCTAAAGAAAGGAATCCCTTTCTGGACAAAAGCATTTCTTTTCCGACGACTCCAGCATTTCAGTGCTCATTGTTTGTCTTATGCGCTGCTTTGCATAGTGTTATTAGTATAATAATTTATACTATGAAATAACTTGTGATATAAGTGATTTATACTTATAACTAACTGAAGCTGTCATCAAACACTGCACAGATTATGCAAAATTCCTGACACATGCGAAAGAATTTGCCAGGAAGAATAATGGGGCGCAGTACCGTATGCGCCATCGGGTGGCAGTAGTCCCTCCAGTGAGAAATGGTCGTCTTCGGGTTAAGAAAACTTTTGACAGCGCCAGACATGTTTCTAGAGGACAGGAAAAAAAGCAGATCATGATATTGTCTGTTTGAAGGAGCCAAACAAAGACTTAAATGTATCAAATCTGTAGCTGTTTCAGCACAAATACTTATACTATATTGTTTCATTTGGGGAGATCTTTACATTTTCGTATGGTTGCTGAAATTGTATGCAGTTACTTTAAAAGATTGTTATTTTACTTCATTATCTCCATAATTATTTTTGCCGCTTGTTGTATTGAACACTATACTCCTTCAATGTTTTTGATTTGGACAAATCGCCGTGTGGACTGTGAATGGGTAGTTCGTGGCATGCAAGTGAATTACACAGTGTTGGCCTCTGCATGTTTTACAGGGTAGTGCTAGAAAGCAGTGAGGTCCTCTGTATTCACTTAGAATACAAATCGAGCTGTAGTCTGCGTGATGTGTTGGTCTTTATGGTGTGCTGGACTGTATGCTGTGTTGGCTGTGTGTTGTGTTGCTGACTGGTGTGCGTGTGTGGTGCGCAAACGCTTCTTTACTCATTTTTTTTACTCACTGTTTTGCTCCTGTTTTTGTGGTTATGAATGTTCCATCAACTTGTTACTATGGTGTTTTCAGGCAGAAGGGGTAGTCGTAGTTCTGTTTTCCGTTGACCCACAAGCTGAATCTCAGGGATGAGCCACTTGACAAGACAGTCTACCCAATGAAGACACGGTTTGTCTTTAGCACAATACGCGCTTACGCATGTTGTCAGCGTGAGCACAATGTACAGATTGTCTTTCTGCGCATGTGACATTTGATAATGTACAGTCACCCTAGCCTCTCGCTAACTGGAAGCAATTAAGTGTTGGGACAGGGAGGTAGCATGAAGCCCGTAATTAGTGGAGCTACCATTGTGCCACGAATCATTCACATTGTTTGAACCAATCAAAACAGTTTGAGCTCCACAGCAAAATGCAACAATTGGTTGAAATCAGTGGCCCACCAATAATGTGTTTTATCACATACTCTTCAACCATTTCAGAGCTTGTAAGGCTTCATTTTTCCCATCACTGACTGCGTGGTTTCAGCAATGTTCTCATGGCCTATCATGGCGGTGTAATGCGAACAGCATGTATTATTTGGGTTGGAGGTGCTCTCTCATGTACCTGTGTTGAAAGCGGACTGTGGAGGTTGCTCACATTTCCATGCAGGGCCCCACACTCCCAGCCTCTGGATTACAGTGTTCATGCAGTCTTCCTGCGTTAAAGATTAATCCTGCCTCCCCAGTGGTGGGGTGAGCCGTTGGGGAGAAATGCTTTGGGTATCTGGAAACGGGGCATATCGATTGGGTGACCACCCCCCCCCCCCCCCATTCCCTCCCTCCTCTCCAGCAGGATCGATCAGCGCGGAGGGTGCGAGTGCAACAATGAGGAGCCGGGATTGATCGGCTCCTGATACGCCGGCGCGGTGTTTGCGGAGGGCTGTGTGTGCAGTCAATCTCAATCCATGGCTCCGACTGTAAAAATTCCAGCCTCTTAGCGCGTTGAAGGAACGGTGTTGACTTTACCCCCCCCCACCCCGCCCAACCCTCCCCTTCCCAGATCAATGAGATAGAGCCGGTGACCCGCTTTGACAGTTTAACGAGCGCTCGCACACCATCTCGTCAAACAAACTCGAGTCCAAAAAAAAAAAAAAAAAAAAAAAACGAGAAAGCTAACCCCGATTTGCCTTTTCATGCTCCTCAATGCCTCTCCTTCCAGTGGTTCTCGCTTTGTTTGGTCTTGTCTTGTTTGTCCTGCTCAGAAAGCTGACCCACATGTAAAGAGGCGCTGGAATAATTCATCAGTGCGGAGCCTCGGCACCAGCCTCACAATAGAGCCGGGGGCCCGGGCCGTGGAAATGGCACCTCTTCCTTCTGCGCGGACACAATGGGCCGCTGAAATTCCACACGCCGTCCATTGAGTCCGCGGGATCGCTGCAGATCGGGCCCCGGGGCCAGCTGGTAAACCGAGCGGCGCTTGGCTGTCACACGCTCAATGGCGCATCGTTTTACCGCCGCATTGTGTTCGGAGGTGTTTACTCAGCGCCGGCGCGGAGTGTGAGGTTACCCGTGTGACACCGACACCCCCCACCCAAAGTACCGGGGAGGGGGCCTGACACGAAAGGGCTTCTGTAAATAGCGCGGGTGGCGTGTCACTCGTGACCGGCGAGAGGTGACGGGAAAAGGAGGGACGGTGGCACGCCATGGTTTCAGGTTGTCCCAGGCTATGAGGCCTCCTTCATAGCGAGTCCGGGGAGTGCTACGCATGCTAACGCCCTGCAACCCCAGCCCAAAACTGAGGGTAACCAACAAAACATGTCAGTTTCGGGCCAGTCATAACGTTGTAGCATTCTAGTTTGGTTCATTATTACGTTACATTATTGACATTTTATCAGATGCTTTTATCCAGAGCCACTTACAGATCAGTTACATTTTTTTTTTTTTACAGTGTTATCCATTTATACAGCTGGAAATCTACCGAGGCAATTGTGGGTTAAGTATCTTGCCCAAGGGTACAGCAGCAGTGTCCCAGAGGGGAATTAAACCGGCAACTCTTCGATTACGAGTCCTGCTCCTTATCCACTATGCTACACTGCCACCCATTTCAGGTCAGGCTCACCGTTCCTGGATGTCAGGTTTTGAGTGCACTGCTCTCTCAAATCTGGGCTACAGTCTCATTTTGAATGGATGACATACATAGACATTAACATTTATAAGACTGTTGAACACATTGTGCTTGAAAGGAGGATACATTTATTTACTCGCTTATTTTGAAAGAAAGAATGTATTTTGTCATTATATTTCCATTTTCCTGAGTAGGAGTGTTTGGTTTTTTTGAGTTATTGAACTGAATTTCCCCATTTTTATTTGTTTTCATCTACAGACTTTCACTGTATAGTACACTGTTTTCCCAACAAGGATGGACTGCATTCTTTTCATTTCATAAACTGCTGAATGTTACATGCCAAAGGATTTATATTTTTTTGTACAGACCTTTATTCACTGAGTGCACTGTTTTACCAAAAAGGAGAAGTGTTGGATAAGATCACTTTGACATCTGTAAGCTGCTGAACGTGATTTCGATTTGATGTCACTATCACCAATTATTGGTTTGGCAATTACTAGCATCATCATGTCAGGTTCGGGTCAGGTCAGGTAGCAGACAAAGTTATCACCTTCTGGTTTTCTTTGGCTATTGGGTCCGAATGTTAAAGCGCACAGGTCAGATCGAGCTCAGGCTCGGGATCGGGTTTCAGTCCATTGAAGGCCTCTGTAGACCTTCAATGCACGTCATGCTTAACCATCTTAAGTCTTCAGATCTGAGCCTGTGTCATCTCACACATCTGAGATAGTAAGGATTTATCTGCATTTCGGCATGAAAACATCACGCAACAAAATGCGCATCAGATTCATTTAATGTTTCAAATGTGTGGTGCAATGTAACACACAGAGCATGAGCAGTCGGCTAAAGCCACATTTTCCCACGTTTTTCCTTCCTCACCAGGCACAAGTCATTAAAAAAAAGTCTCAAACCAACCGCTGTTTTTTGCGTGGTAACCAGTCACGAACATCAATATTTCAAAGCCTGAGTGAAGGGGAGAGGTGACACCTGCGATGCAGAACGTCTGTGCCTCAGCGAGGTGTTCGCGTGACGTCACGTGTGCGCACGCAGATCCTCCGTGTTCCCAGGGAATGCCGGCCCACTCCGCCTGAAGGGGCCTTCGCGCAGCGCTTCTCCCCCCTCTCCGCTGGTACCCGCCGCTCCCGCTCCTTCCCTCCGCAGCTGTTTTCCACTCAGCGAGCGCCCCGTCTGTTTACACAGCCATTCAGCTTTGTTACTCGGTTGCCGTGGCGACCAGGTAGAAGAAATCTTTAGACTAATGTCAAGCTCCGCCTCGCTCAACCACAGGTATGCGGTGTTACTGCAGCCCCCCCTCTCCAGGCCTCGTCCTTGACGTCAGCCAGTGCCCACACACCCAGAGGGCACGAGTGGGCGGATTCTAACCCCCCCACCCCCCTTCCAAGTCTGATTTGCATATAATTGTGTAACCAGCTAATACCAGCCAAGACTGATAGTTAGATTTTCAGGAAGTATGCATGAAAATTATACTTTGTCATATCTATATTATATCATATTATACTTAGGATGCAGTCCTCTTAAAATGGGGTTGAAAACTGCTCATATCAAACAAGTTGCTGCTTGTGGCCAGGCTATTACTGCAATAAAGTGGCTGGGAGGTGTATGTTTCAGCTATATTTAAGATAGTAACCAACTACGGATTAAACTGGTACAACAGGGACTGAGTTTGACCCTGTGACATCTATGTCTGGCCCTGTAACTAGCAGCCAGTGGAGATTAGGGAGCACAGGGGTGATGTGGTCCTGGTGTGTCCACAAACTGTTGAGACTCTATGCCTGTGTTATACATCGGCCAGTTACCTGCCTGGCTAGCTGAGTTCCATGGATTGTTTTCTATTGGTGTGGAGATCAGGCATGTGCAGGGGCCACAATTCGTGCCAAATCCAACTTTAAATTGCTGTTAATAAGGTCTATGAAAAATTGAAATGTTAACCCGTTTCACTGTACACAGCTGTGAATCTTTCTTCTTCCCGCCAAACCTTATCTGCTATTAAATGAATCTGTCTGGCTGCCGTAAACATAGAATTTCCAGTGCCAAAAAGGGGTCTTGCTCTTTGTGCTCTCTTTCTTTCTTAAAGAGCTATTAGCACAGAGAGCAGGGTCACTTTTGAAGGTGAAAGCCATTCTCATGTCCTCCTTTTTGATGTACTGTCAGTGCCCTCTGATTCAAGTCTTTCCACAATGAAGTCAAACAATATTACCTCTCCCTGGGGAAGAATGCATTACATCATTGTATTTCGTTATTTTTTGTGATATTATTCCTTCTGTACGGACAGTGCTAGTGAAAACAGAAAACCCTTTCAAACAAACATGGCCATTTACCTCTGCGTGCAGATGTTGTGCAATCCCTAAGAGAAGTGTGTCTTAACTTTTGCGCCAATGTAAACACAGCATGTCATTAACTTATACTTTCCTCACCTTTCCTGCCATAGTCACAGATTATATGAGTATACAGCAACACACAGCATAAGAATTACCAGCAACACCAACTGCTGACTCAAAGAGAATCGTGTCCTTAAGCTACATATCAAATATCATGTGGCAGTACATTGTTCTGCATCGTGATGCTTATCAGGATATAAGAGATCACTTTATTAATTTCACTGACACAAATCCAGGCAGAGCTGGTAAGATTCCCTTTTCAGGCACTCTCTTTGTCCCTCACAGCCTCAGGCTGGTCTTTACAACCTGAGCATTGTGTGTTTGTACCCCAGACCTTTTTCGTCATCTTTCACAATAGTGTAAATACCGTGTAGCAAACTGTAAGATTTCCTTTGTTCCTGCACAGTGTTGCAATCCAGGATTTTCCTTATGACCAGGATACTGGGATTCGCTCAGGTGCAGTGGAACACGTAAAAATTAAGTGTTTCGTTGTTTATTCTTGAAATATGCCTTACGTTTAGTTTGCTGACCAAACATAAACTGATCTGCTTAAATGAACCTAGTACAACCTGTTTTCACACAGGGCAAGATCCTCTCACTGAAACGCTTTAGTGATAGTGTAACGGAGTGCTGTCACCATGGTTGAGTATGCCCTCTGACTGCCATACCAAGGAGCCTGGCTCTTTGGCGTCGTGGTCAAAGTGGCATGGTTAGTACCCCGTAGACGCAGGTTTGAGGCCGGGTGGGGTGACTGCTCTCGCCCTTTGCTACAGACAGTATAAAACATTCAGGTGAGGGTAGATCATCCATTGCCTATTAAGTTTTTTTTTTTTTTAAATCAACTAAAAGAACAGTTTGCTGTTTGATAAATACCCAGTATTTATGTGCATTTTTTTTGAAAACGCAGACACAGTTTACAATCCTATCCTTGCAGTCTAACTGAGGAAACATCAGTCTGTGTAAAGGGGACAGGTGAGGTTGATAGAGTTGGACAGAAATATCAGCAGAGACCCTACAAACTCATCTGGTATTGTTCTTATTGACATATGAGCACTTTAATCACATTTAATCGACAGTTCCTCCTTCAGCCCTGAGAGGGTACCTGGCTCTGTGGGATCTGAAGGTGCTGTGTGCGGCCAATTGAGGGACTTCCTTGGCACACAGGAATAGTGCCCTCTGTCTGTGGCACATGGGGCACACACGTCAGAGAATTTTCCACACAGCTCCTCTGGCCAATGCTAGCTGGCGCTCACGTGTGCCTACATGGCTCCTGCAACACGTCGCTCTGCTTGGCCAGCTACCAGCTTGCCTAATTTGAGCGCATCGCTTTTTCATATCATTGCAGTCACCGTCTGGCAACAGTATAATGTTTTTGCAATGCTAATGGAATGCTGTGAGAACATTGTGTGTTAGATGGACATAGACCTGATCTCATACAGGTTGTATCCCTTCCCTTACCCATAGACCAGTTTCAGGCAGTCACGGAGACCTATCCGTGAATTGAGAATGCATAATGTATGTATGCAAGCATGTCACATTGTTGGTGTGCACATCAGACTATGCTGTTGGTGATAATTCACTTTTATGTCTAGAAAAATTTCCCACACACGCACAGAAAAAAAGCTTTTGAAGTATGTACACATTTATACTATATACTGTTATGCCGAACCGGGAGCTAAAGGGTTAAACTCGCATGCCATTTAACAGAGGGCAGGTGGGACTGTGCTCATTACACCATTCCCTTTGCCCCCATTGCATTGCATTGTGATGTCATTCCCTATCACATCTGGAGGAATTCCAGCACTTCCTCAGTCCATATAAGGACTTATTCCGGTGGATTCCTGTACCTGGAGTTGTGCAACTCCCCGCTTAAAGGAGACGGCAACTTCCTGTGCCTTCCCTTTGCGGATTTTCTTATCCCTGTGCTCCCTTTATTATAATCTTTATCAGTTTCGCACTGAACAACTTTTGCTCGTGACGAAACTGTATGCACTGACCCACGCAAGCATGACTGCTCTTCCAAAAACACTATTTCCCATTTACACTCAAATGCTAGTTACATTATCATTCATCCATCATCCATCTATCTGCATGCTGCTTGCCAGCTGCTCAGTCTTGGATGTCATGCATGCCATGAAGTTGTCTGAATGATTGTGCAGGGCTGTTCCATTGGCAACTATCTTTGGAGGGATTTTTATGTAATAATAAATTTGTGCCAAGATGGCTCAGAGAGTTAAGGCACCCGTTCCACAGAGGCCGGGTATTGAAGCTCACACCCAAGTTCAGGTCTGAGCTATGCCATTCACCAACAATGATCACCAACAGCAGCAGAGCACAATTGGCGTTGTTCCAAAGGTGGGTGAGTTTTGGCAGCCGGAAATCACCGTCATCGCTGCTGCGGGACCCTATAGCAGCATGTGACGTGCCTGCGGGTAGCATGGATGAGGTCAGCAGTGGTGGGCGTATCCTCCAATCAGCACTCACTCTGTTGCGGTGCGTAGTATGACATTCAGTGTGAAAAATAGACCTTGGCTGCATTCAGGCATATCAGAAGATTGCATTCATCTGACATCAGGGTTCCTGTGTGATCAGAGAGGGTGTACTGTAGAACAGTTGGTGATTCAAAATTCTATGAAAAGAGGAAAATGCCAAAAGAGAAATACTAAAAAGACATGGGCCAAACAGAAAGAAAGAAATTAAAAATGAAAATGAATCTCCATTTCCTTAAAAAGTCTCCAGATCTTTGGAAAAAAAAATGGTCTTAATGGAATAATATCTATCTGGAGAACCGCAGTATCATTTTAGGCAAAATTTCATCAAAATATAAAATTCTATTTTCTCAGATAAATAGGGCATTATGAAGACCTTGTGAGAATGAAAATGCCTACTGTAACAGTGCATAATTTAGGTTACTGACTTTTATTTGCTTTTCATCCAACAATCCAGTGTTTTTTGACAATCCAGTGTTCCTTGGCAGGTGAAAACTTGTGAAAGGGAAATTCATTACTGTGTATATGTTCACCGTTGTAGACAATTTTCGGTATTAGTTTTGTTCTCTTGCTGAAGTCCCGCAGTCTGGCTCCATTCAATGAAGCCCTTGGATTACACTGAAGTGCATTCACGCGCATTCATTCATTATGTGCCATGACATCTGATTGCATTATAAAGGTCAGCTGTCTATGCCAAAAATACCCTTCATGACGCTCAACTTACACCTGTAAGTTACAATACTTTTGCCATTTAATTGCATTGCATTGTGGCAAAATTCCACACATTTCATAACTTCTACATAAATGCAGGTAACCAACCAAGCCCATTGCTCTGTTTTTTTTTAATGAGTAGTTCCAGTCGAGCGTGGAACACAACTTAAAATCTAAAATGGGTTTAGTGTGAAATGCCTTGTATGCCTCTGAGACATTTATATTCAAAGTAGTCATGCTGTAAGAATGATTCACTTCCCATTCTAAACAGGATATTAATTGTCCACTTGGCATGTGGACATTGTTAATTGAAGAATGGTGCATTTCTGATGCATGAGAAATTCTCATGAGGTCCTGGCTGGCAAGTCGCCCATTGACTCAGGCTAGAGAGAATCTCGTTTATCCATTCACCAACACGCGATTTGCAGTGATTAATCTTGCAACACTAAGCATTAACAATGCTTATTGATGCTATACAATGCTTAAAGTCTGTAGTCTATGTTGTTTAGAACATACATACAGCGTGTCAGTGGAGTGTGTGTGTGTGAATGTGTATTTAAGGAAGTGTGTGTGTGTGTGTATGTGTGTATGTGCGTGTGCGTGTGCATGTGCGTGTGTGTGTGCGTGTGTGTGTGTGTGTGTGTGTGTGCTTGTGCGTGTGTGTGTGTGAGGAAGTGTGTCTGTGTGTGCGTTTGAGGAAGTGGGCGCAGTAAGAAATCAAAGTTCAAAAAGAAATGCTTATATCCTTGTCATACTGGCCACATATGCCAAGGCGCTGAAAAGAGCAGCCCACGGTCTGTAGTTGCCAAACCTGTTGAATTACGAGCGCATGAAAGCCAATGCTCGGTGATTTGTTCAGATCATTGGAAAAGTACACATTTTAACAGAGGACTGCAATGCCAGAGAACAATCATAAACCATTCATGGCTGAAGAACACCCTCCCTAGGTCAATACCCCATTTATGGTGACCCAGGACCCATAGTTTTCTTCCCCAATGTGCACATGTCAGCTGACTCATAGTCTTTTTTTGATGTTACCACTTTATTTATCTACTGAGTAGACCACATTATCCAGGATGATGTGCAATTCAATCCACCCATGTATACTGTTGTATTTTTACTAGTTGAGGTGTGTTGCTCAATGGTACGCCAGAAGTGTTTTAACTCAAACCCATAGCCCTCAAATCCAGAGTCCACTTGTCCAACTATTACGCCTCATACTGCCTCTGCCTCTGACTACAGCTGAAGTGGTGTAGTAGCTTGATAAGGTTACTGTAGCTTTACAAGAGTAAAGCTGCCCAAGAATAAAGTCTGCAACCATGGGGCAACTGACTATCCTATCCTGATGGGGTTTCTCCTCTCAGACTCCATCCCTGCCTGTACCGGTCCCTCAGCAGTGAAATGAACTCCCTACGGGGGGTCAGGACAGCGGAATCACTGGCCATCTTCCAACGCAGACTGAAGACCCACCTCTTCAGACTTCATCTCGGTTCCACCTCAATCCCCACCCCCTAACACCTGATACTTGTAATACTTTGCTGTTTGTTTTACATGTAGTATCACAATGTTTTGGATTCCATGATCTAGTGACCAATGTATAGTAGTATACTTGGCTTCCCTTGTGTAGCCAATTTTCACAAGTTAACTTGTGGCAGGGCTTGAATAGTGGTCCGGGAGTGTTGTTAGCCTAGTCTAACGCTGTTGCTAATTCAGCTTATCTTCTGTTGTCTGTGCTCTGGATAAGAGTGTCTGCTAAATTAATGTAATGAAGTGTAATGTAGTGTAATGTTGTGGACCAGTCAGAGGTGGAGCTGGGCTCACGCGCTCCTGTGTAACACTGTGTGACAGCGCTCACGCAGCGTGTCTGCGTGTGAGGCACGTGTGTCGGAGCGTGCGTCGAGGCTTGGGTGAGATTTACCCGAGTGTAACTCAAGCACGGGGAAGGTGAGCAATACCCAGCCAGAACTGGTAACCACACACTATAATGATAAACAGTACGCTCTCCCCCATCAATCAACCTGTGCTCTTGCAAATCTGCTGTCAGGCAATCGTTGCCTCCACAGCGATTGTGAACAGTCTGTCTTCCGCTGTTCTAATTTTGGGCACGTGCTGTGTAGAAAACACAGGAGACGGGCTGTATCAGCGACTTTAGCTCACTGCAGCTTAGCGCAGCTCCCCGCCCGTTCAGATAGCCATCAAACCGGTTCCTGGAGTTAGAGGCTTCAATTGTCCAGGAACCTCTGCAGCCTGGACACTATGGCAACAAAAGAGAGGTAAACCCATCAGGTTTGATCATTGTACCAGGAAGCTGAGCGAGTCACTGGATCAGTTTAACCCACCTTCCTGAGGAGAAAAAGTCCCTCTGCTTGCTTCCTTCTTTTTTATTTCTCTCTATCACCTTCATCTATTTCTTTTGAAAGTTGTTGTTGCCGTTGTTATTAGTCACAAACCTATTTATAGCACTTTTGGTTGCACGTGGAAGCTCCCAAAACAGAAAGTGTGAATATGAAGAATATTTCTTACTGCTGAGAGTTCTTCCATAATCACAGGAGGCAGCAGGACTTTTGACCTAATGCTTACCACCTCAAAAGTCAACTCCCTCCAGAATTTCTGTAAGTGCAATACAAATGACTTAATTCGCCAACCTGGGACACTCTGGTCTTTCAAACCATTACATTACATTACAGGCATTTAGCAGACGCTCTTACCCAGAGTGACTTACGTAGGTTACAATTTTTTACATGTTGCCCATTTATACAGCAGGATATTTACTGAGGCAATTGTGGGTTAAGTACCTTGCCCAAGGGTACAACAGAAGTGCACCAGTGGGGAATTGAACTGGCAACCTTTTAGTTACAAGGCCTGCTCCTTAACCACTGTGCTACACTGCTAAAGCCACACTTTCATGTTCACAACGTTCATTCTGCCGGTCTCCCACAGAGGTGATATGTAAAAACGGAAGCCAAGGAGGGGGGTGGGGGGTGGGGGTGTAGGGGGAATGAAATGTTTGACTCAGTGAAAGGCAACTGAAACCTGAGAGGCAGATCTTTGAAGTCGAGTGCCGTAGGGCTTCTGCACTCTCTCATTGGAACCCTCGAGTGCTGCCACTCCACCGTTAATCACTGTGATTAGAGCACATTCACAGGTCATTGTTGTCACCAGAGACATACCCCCTTCCCACTCATTTCCCTCCTCCCTCTCTGCCAGCTTGGTCAAGTCTTACAGGTGTAAGCTTTTTGCAGACAGCATCGGGAAAGTAAAGTAAATCAGTCTTGATTCTGCTAGTGACCCGTCTTTTAGTGACAGACATCATGTAACTGTCCATACACTTTTTTTTATGTATGGTTTTGAACTTATACTAAAAAGAATTCATACTGTATATTATCATCATCTTTATATATGACAATCTTTGTACATCAACTCCAAATACAAAAGTTATTTCCTGATATAATCTGTGTATGAATAAATCAAAGGTTAGCATTTTGTTTCATTACACTAAAGAATCTAGAAAATAGAATCAGAAAATAAAACAACATACTTTCCATTACGAGTCATGTGTGTCAGAGCAATGCAACCGTGAAATCAGGCCAATTCTCAGGAAGTCTGAAGCTTAAACTGCTGACAGATGCTTCCGCTCTGATTCAGCAAAAGCCAACCATGGTGAAGCAGCCCAGGTTCATCGGTCCAGAATGCAGGTGTCACTCTTCTAACCGTTGCCAGGTAAGACAGAGTGCAGGTGCTATACCCAGGTTCATTCACCTGGTCTGCCCCCAGCTGACACAAGCATAGACCAGGAGCCCGGAGGAATTCGGTGTGCCCTGTTCTTTTGGTGCACTTGGACCGCTGGTTCTGGACAGTTCCTGTTTGGTTTAGCTCACGGCTCACCTTATATGACCCATCTCTGAAAACTGTGAACAGCGCAGACAGAATGCCACAGCCCATGAATACAGCAGACACAGACTAGCAGATGTCAAATTCTATAGAGGGGAAAAAAAAAAACTGCACAGTCAATCAACTCAGATTGCCAGATTTAATTATGTTTCCACGTAACATCAGCACATCTTAGGGAATGCTACAGTGAATACCTAAGGACTGCCAGTGTCTACAGCTCATATCACCTTGCTGCAGGCCTTTGGTATTTGCGGCAGCGTGCACTGACTTATTTCCTGTAGGATTCTATGAACACGCCCGAAGCTGTATCACAGAGGAACTGAGTGTTCTCTAAGGTGAAGTCATGTGTTTGTGTGTGAGGTCAGACCCTACACAGTCAACTCCCACAGATGCAAGACCATCACAGCATTGGTGATTCTGCCCCCGCAGGTCCCCCCTCCATGCCGTTCCCGGGGATTTGAAAGAATGGGTAATAATGGTGATGTTCAAAGAGAGCTTAGCGGCATGAGGCAATAATGTGTTTAATTAATGTTATTCAAAACACCCCACAGAGTTCCAACTTGGCATGTGCCCTGTTTGGCTTGCATCATCTTTTCCACAAGAAGAAACATGCATATGTGTGTTGATTTTTGCCTCTAGGATATGATCATTTAATCAACGTGTGTGTGTGTGTGTGTGTGTGTGTGTGTGTGTGTGTGTGTGTGTGTGTGTGTGTGTGTGCACATTTCTGCCTGTGTGTATATACACCTGTCTGTTAATGTAAGCCCATATGTTTCAAATAAGAGAAGCCCAAGTGTCAAATAAGAGAAATGAGTGAATGACAGATTAAGGAATCACAGAGCTTGATACCTGAGATTTCCACTGATACCCTGACCCTTGTCTGTGCAGCTCGGCTCTGTCCTTAATCTCAAAAGCTTCTGAAAACCAGTCCAGCACTTACGTCTTCGCCTGCGGTGTTATGATGGCAAACCACAAAAATGTCAATCGACCAGAGTGGCAAGAAAGGAAAATTGTCCCATAAAACCTCTGAATGCAAATATGAACCACTTAGATAACACGCCTACTTCTTGCAACACCTAATCACCACTCATAGAGGTGCCATAACACCTTGGAAAACCTTATGAGTGTACCCCTTTTGACAACTTGAAATTATCTTTATTCATCCCCTTTGAGAAAGTAGGCCAGGTGTACATAATTCATTGTGACACCTGTGATGTTATTTTTGATAAGACACGGTCATCTTCAGGGACTCGCAAGGTTATATGAAATGGCTGAAGTCACCCAGATTATAATTTAGCTATGTTTCAATGTTTTTGCTATTCTCGATCTAGTGTGACAAAAAAATACTTGGCAAATGAAAGGGAGTTTAGCAAGAAGGAGAGTGTCCCATCTTTTTCTTGTTACACACAGGGAGAAACTGTGATTATCAAGCGTGACTCTCAACAATTCAGACATACAGACATATCATAAAACTTTAAGGTTATGCATTCCTCCCACTTCCCTACTGTTTGACAATGGTACTTACAATCACTTGGTCCTTGAGACTGCCCTATTTCATTTTACAGTTAATCTTACAGTGAATTCAGAGATGGCAAAAGGCCTGTAGATGATAATCTCTACGGAAAAGCAAAATCCTTGGAAGGAATGACAGCTTGAACAAAACCATGAGAAAGGCCATAAATGACATGCTTTTTCTAATTTAGTCAAGGAAAAGAAGTGTAGCCATTGAAGACAGCATTGTCTAAAGCAAGGCTGAAAATGATTGTAGCTTGGACAAGAAGTCATGCTGAATACAGTGTTTTGAAAGGAACAAATACTACAAATTTTATATGAAGGGACAAAGGTGAGAATGATAAACAGCATATTGAAAACAGAGTGGAGTTATAAGTTTGGAGAGAGTGGAAGGTCAACAGAGAGGAATTCAGGAGCAGAAGAAAACTAAGAGGTCAGATCTGGAAAGGTTAAGCTGTGATTTGAATGAATCCAGAGGGAAATGGAGCCATGGTCCAATGGGAGATTATAAAATACTAGTATGCAAGGGAACCTCACATCGGGGGGGTTCTCTGTGTAATTCCTCTGGAGGTGGGAAGGGAAACTCACAGGGAGCAATAAGATGAAAACAGAGTGAAAACGTTGGGGTGCTCAAGAAAGAACCTCACAAGAAGATCTGGTCAGGTGTGATCAGCCAGATAAGAGACGAAGCAGGCATGGCCAGTGTGGGAGACTCTTAGATCATTTTGAGTAAAAAAAAAAAAAGAAGAAAGGGAGGGATGTGTGATACCCAAAGCAGCTGAAAGGTCAAGAAGAAGTGAGAGAGAGGAAGGAGAAGAGGTGCATGTCGGGGGAATCAAACACTGTAGATGGACAGAGAAGAGAAATTCCTGTAAACAGGGAGGAAATGAAATCCAGAGTCAAAACGACCCAACAGAGGATGCTGAAAAATGATGGGGAGAATGGCAGGAGTTGGCAAAGGACAGCTCAACTGATGGTATGATGCGGGGGTGTGGGGTGGTGGTGGGGGGGGGGGCAATCTCGGTATGTCTAGACAATGATGCAAGCTCAATTAACTCTGTGGATTAGATATTACGACAGAACACACTAAAGCAGTAATCTCAACCATTGAGGAGTTAAACTGCACAATCAAAGTGTTGATCCCGTCAGATGAACCTTTATTATCGTCTCTATAACTAGTTTTGTGTTTGCTACGACTAAATAATAATTTAGTCAGACAAGCAGAAAAGTGTGTTGATGAAGACAGAAGGATTGGCTTCTTCCACTGGTCTGCAGATAAAGCAATGCTGCAAACTGAGTAGAGAAGCCACCATCTTTGACTATGCCTCAGAGCTTGGTGGCAAGATCCTTGTTATTTTTATGTGTTGTCTGTCACCAGCCTTTTTCCACTGTTAGGGCACATATGGTAAAGATGTGTTTTGAATTATTAGGCTATAGTTGTGGTAATGGTTATCTGAGCACTGACAGATTTGACAGCAGTTTCAATAAGTTAGGAATGCACATTTCATTTCACATCATAGAGTAGACTCGTTCAAGGAGAACAAGAATATCAAGATCCCACCCACAACAAAGCCGATGAAATTTTATTTGAAATAATGCTCTTAAAGTGAAATGTAACAGTGTATGTTGCAGAGTATGTATATAGTATGTCATCAAACAATGTATTCTATGGTGGAGCAATTATGATTAGGTGACAGAAAAGAACCCTCTGACAGTGTTAGTTGTATGAGCAATGAGATGTGATTGAATTATGTTAATACAGCAGCCTGATAGAAAACCTACTTTGTATCTACTGTAACATATAAGCTAAGGTGTGTAAGCAATTTGCTCTTGAAAGGATGAAAAATCAAAAAAGCTAACGTATGTGAGAACTAAAGTAGAAACTTTGCCTTTTATACCCCAATGGCAAACACAGATAAACTTCAAGAGCAAATCCACCGTGTTTATATGCATTCCAAATTAAATATTACCTTGTCTAAAAACATTTTATTATCAAACCAGGATATGTTTACATGTGGCATATAGTCTTTTAAAAATGGACTTTGGTAATGATAGCAGCAAGGAAGAAGTGTGGAGTAGTGGTTACAGCTCTCCATTGTAGACACAGGTGTTGCAGGTCAGAACAATAGCAGGTACAGGCAGTGTGCTTTACCCCATCTGCTCAGAATTTAAATCTAGCCGTGTGATTGAAAAACATATGAAAGTGTAAGTAGCATCGCTTATCATAAGATCACAATTATTACCGTGCATAATAGCAATATGTATTCTCTTACGATAAAATGTCAGTATTACTACTGTAAATGAGGTCTCTGAAGGTGTGAATTCTCTTCTAGTAAGCAACTGAAAAATGGGTAGGCTCTGGAGAAAGCGACAGGTGTGTCTGAACATGTGGAGACAGTTTATGATTTGTTTAAATTACAATAAAGATATACTTGTGCTTTTCTTGGAACAACCATTAGGACAGCATTATCTGGTCTGGGTTCAGACAGTTGTCATTATTGTTGCAGTTAAATCAGACATTACTAGACTAAAACCTGTGTGTACGTGTGTGCTTGCGTGCGTGCATTCATACCTGCGTGTTTGTCTGTGCGTGATATCGTCATGAATAGTAAACATTTTATTTTTATTGTGGTGCATTATCATAAAAACACACTGATGTTTTACGGAGAGCCGTTCTTCCAAACATAGAGCGATGTTTTAAATACGAAATCCGAGTAAAGTCCCCTTATGAATAATTAAACATTTTACTTCGTCGTCATCATTTTAGCTCTGAAATAGAAAATGAGAGGAGAATTCCTTTCTTCTGTGCGATTATTTTCTGAGAAATGTTCGTGCTGAATCTCAAGACGCAGGTGAGGCATACCTTACCCACAGGTGATTGGATTAGAGGTCCCTCCCTTGCTCTGATTGGCCAGTACATCTGTCAGTCTTTCCAAGCAACGTTGTTTCCATACTTTAGCGCAGGTAAAGAGACCTGACAATCAAAGGGCTGGATCTGGAGATGCAGTGTGCCAGGATTTGACAAAACGGTCGCTACATCAAGGAAAGGCGTTTATACTTTTCAGTTGGTTTCATTTGAACTGTTTTGTGAAAAAGTTATGGCAAGTATAGGACTCGCCGTTAACGTCCCGAACACAGAGGAGAGGGCTGTTTTTACACAATTAAAGCCCGTGAGGATGTCCGGTGGGGACGGCGCAGAGGATTCGTCCGTGTTTGAGGAAGTCAAACCTGCGGTGAGAATTGCACCGAACCCTTTGGAGATGTCCCAGGTATGGCCAGGGCTCCATCTTGCCTTCTGTCTTAGCGATATGTTCAGTTCCCGAGCAAGGAGGGCCGGGGGTAGGAAGTAAGACTTTAAAAAGCAAGACTTATCAAAACGCGCCTTCTCTCTTGGATCTTAACACCATCACAAACCATAACCACCATTTTGCAATAAAAATGTGTACAGAGTGAGGCAGAGACGCCCTCGAGGAGGAAATGTGAACGTAATAACTGAATAGCATAGCCTGGAAAATTTGAATAAGGCCATTCTGTATGAAGCTATTCTTATGCCAGGTCGAATCAAGCAAGACTTAGGAAGGTGGCTGAAATTCTGTGGCACAGCGTCGTTCCCCTGATCAGTATTGCGCAAAGCGACATGTTAAAGCATGCACTTCAAATAAATTTGGTAATGAAAACGTGCTGTTCTTTTAAAATGACACAGCACGTCGTGTTATCTGGCCTGCTTATTTTAGCTAAGAATGTTTTATAAAAAAAAAAAAAAAAAAATCACCTGTAAGGGAAATGTTTGTGTCTCCTTTTGTGTTTAGACTGGTGGTAGTTCATTCTAGCAGTGTCCACCACATAAAGTTTAGTAGTCATGATCCCAAAAGCTAGGTAGATTTAATATTAAAAATACTTTTCCTTCTTCTTAGTTTTGTTAATAACAATAATAATAACAACAACAATCGATAGATTGAAATATATTAAATTAAAGCAAACAAATCTAAAAAAAATAATTCGTAATACATTAATATAAAGAATACAAATTGCCTGCGGCACGTTCATTAAGGTTACTGTTTCTTTAGCGTTTTGTTATAGAAATATCCGTGTCTTTGGATAAACTCCTTGTATATTAAGCCGTATGAAATAACATTGTCATTTAATGATATAATAATGTGTTTCATGAATTTCTCCAACCCATAGTTATGTATATTCATTTGTAAACGTGTCGTGGAGTCGCTGACTAAATTTGCTTTCATCATTTAGAGCACGGCAAGTGTCTTGGGGCCATAAATATAATTTGTATTGGTGTTTTTCCCCACGCATGCAACATAGTTTCGAAAACTGAATTAATGTACAACTGTTAATTGCAGCTATAATGATAACGCTCCACGATCACGATAATATTTTAAAGCGAGATAGTCTGAAGAAGAACTTGGAATGTGACCTAATTTTCAATGGTTGTGTTCATTTAGACGCCCCCCCCCTCTTCCTTCTGACATAGCGTGGAAGAAAAAGAACCACACATTATTCGGTTGTTGTTTTTAAACCTAACATTTCAGTAAATTTATTATGACAATACTAGTATACCATACTAAATGTGAACCAAATCCCTACCAATTATATCAATAATGCTGTTATTAGCGTTATTATTTTAAATAGCATGTAGCACGAAATATGTTATGGAGTGAAAGTTGAGGTAGAAAGAACATAATTTTCTACATAGATCTACACTGGCCTAGAAAGATATTTAAATCACACCTTAGATTGACCACCCACCACTGGCTACCTCATAAACCCTGCAGTAGCTCTGGTAGGATTGCTTATCAATTTAAAGAAGTTTCACGTCACCTTGCAGCGGAGACATACAGCACTTGACATAAAAAATGCTTTTCACTTTCCAGAATTACCAACATTGCATCACAAACAATACCTCTATAACTGTAACGTATTGTTGTTTTATTTTGTGTATGTAACAATAGCAATATCTATGGCAGTGATTGGGTAACTCATGCATGCATGTATCACTTCACTGATTCACTCATTTTTCCATTGTCACGGTATGTTAAATACATGTTTTCAGTGTAAGAAATGGTGAACAGGTTTATTCAATTGTTTGCATACTCTACCCATTTGAAAAGGGTGAAGACCTACAGTTAACCAATTCGAAAATACTGCTTATTTGCCTGAAGACATATACAGAAAAGGGTTATGTCTAGGCAAGGTAATTATATGGAGTGGTGACATAAGTATGCAGTCTGACTTGTTGCCACAGAGCAGGGAGCCCGCGTATGCACTGGATCCGTGGATTCACTGGGTGGGGGTGGATAGTGCAGTGGAGAAAGTAAATGCAGCACAATTACGTTATGTTTGAACCGACTGCTCGAGTCTCTCAAGTGCTATCAAACCACACAAGGCATCTACCCATGTGTGGCGCGTACACTTCAGAAGTAGGAAGTATACGTTTCTTGTTGTACCACAACATTCTTGGGAATGGCAGGCAATTCACCGGAGACAAGCTAGAGCCCTGCATTTCAGTGCATGTCTCTGCAATGGAACGCAGCGGAATGTTCTCCAGCCAATCGCGTTGAAGTGCTCTTGCTGTGTCTTATCGAATGGGTCTTACAGCGTGTGATTAGTTGTTTGCTCTCCAGTTATAAAAAAAAAATATATATATAAAATGGAAAAACTTAACAAAAAGGATTATCCTGATTGGTCACTCATATGCCTCTGTTCTCACTAAGAACTAGGTGTGCATTGATTGTTGTCTTACTAATGGAAACACCTGGTGAATCCTGTCATTATTCCAGAGTAATGAATATTATATTTTTTGCTATATATAAGATTAGCTGTCTCAGAATTTAGATTTATGAACTACATGTTTATGCTGTCAGCTTGCCTAATGTAACCCACCGATGAAGTTTATTTTATTTTTGGGGAAAACATGTATGAAGCCTTGCCAAATGATTAATTTTATTCTCCCATATAGCTGCAGGAAGCCAGGAAGAACATGAGTTCTGTTCTGACATGTAGCTCACAGTCAGGTGCCTTAGAAGTGGGTTTGTGTTTGATTTGTGAGAGGTATGCTTAAGCAATATTGAGGTTAATCACATAATTAAATAATATTGTTTTCTCAAAGGGCTTCTTCTGAGGTGGTGTCAAATAGCAAGTGTTAGCAAAGGACATAGCTGAAGGCATGGAAGTGGGATCAAGCTTTTGATGAAACATTTCATTTTGTGTGTGTTTCTGTGTGCTGTCTTCATTTGAGGAGCACATAAGCAAAGAACAAGTTACTTGGCACCAGCGTAGTGGTAAGGGCTGTTTCATTTGAATGGCTCTAATGATTCGGAGAGAGTGCAATTATGTTAACAAAACTAGGCCGTGCTAACAGCAACTGACCTAGTGTGAGTAGGTGTGTATGCATTTAGTTGACTTGGTCTGGTGTTTCATGTTGAAGTAGTAGTAGTAGATAAGTCAATATTGGCAGTGAAGTAAACAGTGGTAGTGAAGCTCTCTCTCTTGTCAGGCTAACTCTTGAGTTTTTTTTTGCAAACATTGTATCATGAATGCATGAATGGGAGGGTAAAAGTAATTTTTTATGAGACCAACTGCTCTGGAAACGATTACTCAGAGGTGTTTTTCCTTACTGAGATTATGTAAGATAATTTCTGTTGTCATGTGATTATTTAGAATTGGTTGGCTTGCACTGGTATGTTGTGGAGCAAACCATGCGATCCGTCCTCATTTCCCTTGTTAATTTGTGGTCGTTGTGTTGTGCAGAGAATGTGACATTGGCCTTTTGTGGCTGTTGGTAGTTAGTACTGTTTTTTGAGCTCCACAGGTGGTTTGCCAGTTCCCAGATGGTGTCAGTGGTGCGCAAGCATCTTTATTTTTTTTATCCACCTGAGATAATCTTTGGTCTGTTCCTCTAATAGTCACTGTCCTGGAAAGTCAGAACACCCTTTATCATTTTCCCAGAAGTCATAAAACATCCTCTCAGTTTCAAAGGTTTTGTTTTTTTTTCTCTCCCTGTCCTGAGATGATTTGTGTTGTTATGGCTCCAGCTGACAGACACAAAGCCTATCAGTCATTTTTTATGGAGCGTCATAGACAAATCTCCATCATTTAGCATTTCACAGACAGATAAAGGATAATCGTCCCAGGGACTGGAGCCTCTGTTTTGCCATTGAGAAAAATTAAATTGTAGGTTACTTGTTTTAACACTCACAATGCTGAAAGTGTCATGACCTTAATCTTTTGACTTTGTTAGTTACCATATGGTTCAGACTGAGGTCCACCACCTGCCCCAGTCAGTTATTCATTGCTAGGTCCCCTTACATTGTGAAACATGCTCAAATAAGCGTCAGGTCAGACTTTATAATTAGCGGGGTAGGACCCCGGCTCAGAGTGGCGCTGTTTAACGTTAGCACGATTTCCCTGCCCGGGGTTATCTTGCCTTGCGTTGCATTACAGAGAGGTTGTAAATGTACCCAAATCATTAACAGACGCAATCTTGGGGCAGGGTTCAGGTGCACCCTTCAATGGCAGATACAAAGAGCCGCAGGCGTGCACAGGGCGATGGTGGGGGGGGGGGGGCGGGGGGGGGGGGGCAAGCGAGTCAGAGGGAAACTGCCAAGGAGCTTATCCTGCCAGCATTCTAGCACAAGGCTCCACACAAGGCTCATTTGTGTCTGGCCCAGAAAACAGTCATTTTCATACAGGAGTCTCTATGTGAACCGAGCCGTTTGCCATCAAATGCCAGGTGTTATATTTCAAAACCGCTCAGCTGGCACCGATGGTAGTTTCTCAGCTATTAATATTCCAATGAGATAGTTGCCCGACGCACCGGCAATAGATGCCCCAAGGTCATCTGCCAGGCAGACCGCAGTGTCCACAGCGCACTCAAACGCTACTGCTCAATTTACCTGCTCTTTGTCTGTGTGACCTCACAAACCAGGATATGAAGCCCTGCAGAAAGTGAGAGCGCTTTAGAGCTTGTATTTGAAAACACATTAGAGGGTTGCTAGGGTGGGATTAAGGAAGGTACAATACATCCACTGTTAGCTTAGCTGGGCCCTTCAAATAACTAAACACAGCCGCGCTGTTGAACTGGGTTTTCTTCCAGGCTGCTCTTTTATTGAGTTATCTGTTGTGTACAGCTGGAGGGCACTTCAGTGAATAGTGTGTCATTAACTCTTTGTGAACATTATATAACAAGGCTCATTGGTGCACACTTAATGGCTTCACTTAGTGTGTGTGATTGTGCAATGTCTTCTTTTTTTTCAGATGTTTTTCAGCAACTTGTTCCAATATTTATGGAAGGAAGAGAAACATTTACCTTAAGGTTCAGAGCATTTAGTTTGCCTTTCTCTTGACTGTTTGAAGAGCCTTTGGTCTCCAAGTTCCACTTTTGGAGATAAATCATTTTGTCCCGGCCCTATTCTGTCGGTTTGGAATGTTTATTGGGATTCTGCTTCTCGAAAAAAACTGTGGAGCCAAAACTGCAGCCTTATGGGCAAGCCTCTCTGTTTTCTATTTTTACCCAATGTTTTTGTCTCTTGTTTTATCTCGTGTGTTCATTTTGTTTTGGTTTTGGCTCTGACTCCGCTCTTTCTTGTTGCCACGCCCATATGAAGGCTCGATCTTGTGCAATGCGGGCGATACTGCTTCATTCGGAGGCATGTGTGTGGATTTCTGAAGCATGAAATGCGTGCGCAGTTCCCTGGAAACGGGCCGTGCCAGAAGTCGGTAATCGAAGCTAGATCAAAGCAACAAAAGAACGTTAATTGCGGCTCTTCTGTGCGGAATGTTTAGAGAGGGCGGTCCCCTTTCTCCTGTGCATATCGGCACATGTGCTGCATGTTTCTTTTACTTGTATATCCCATTGCGCAGCATCTTTGATGTGGGCCCTTTCTGTTACCCAGCTGCATAGCAGGTGCCATGCTTGTAGGTAGTGTTCAGAATTCCGTTCAGAATGTTTGGAATGGAGAAAGGGAGGATGTTGGAGTCCTGGTACCACCAGCTAGCCAGTGTCTCTCTGCTACTCCCCAGCCCACTCAGGAAAGCCCCTCTAGGTCCAGGCATGTTAAGCCTGGCCCCTTCTCTCTCTGTTCAGACCTTTACAGGTTATTTCCATCCAGGAATGGGAGTGAGAGGCCTGGGTGGTCCACAGATGGCCACTTCTGGCTTTCTGTCAAAGAATTTTTCAATTAGAAAGCAGATGTACGACATCTCTCCCTCATTTTTTCCTCTCCCCCTCTTTTCTCTCGCGTTCCCTCCCTCATTAGACCCGGTTAGAGATGGAGAAGTACCTTCCCCAGGCCAGCCCCCTGCCTTCCCCTTCTATGACGGATAAGAAGTACCGACGGGAGAGCGCCTCGGTGGTGGACGAGTATTTCGCGGAGGAGAAGCCCACCCCTTACAGCGTCAACATCAACCTGATCCTTCCCAACACCACACACCTGCGCACAGGCCTCTACCGCCCTGCCAAACCCCTGCTCCAGCAGATCAAAACCGAGCCCGGGGGCGACGTGCCCTGCTCCATCCAGACCCTCCCCGATTTCACCTCCGTCTTCAGCGTGCCGCAGACCGTCAACAGCCTCTTCATCAAGCCCGACATGACCTCTGACGACCTCCACATCGGCCCCCAGCAGCCTCAGGTCTACCAGCTGCCCATCAGCAGCAGTGACCTCACAATGCCCCTGTCCAGCAGCCAATCGGGAAGCAGCAGCAGCACCAGCAGCAACAACAGCAGAACCATGCATAACCTCAGCAGCGTTACTATGACGACCAGCACGGGCGGCTTCGTCATGCCCGAGCAGTTCTACCCATCTCCCCAGCCCCACAGCCTGCCCCCGTCTCCGCCCAACTCTCAGCCAGGGAGTCCTGAGAACCAGGCGGAACTCATCAACACCATCCCCCCTCCGCCCCCGTACCAGCCCAGGCTGGGACTCAAGCTGACTCAGATGCACCCTCAGTCTCTCCTGATGGGCCACGGCCAGGGCATTCTCACCGGGCCCAGGTACAACCGACGGAACAACCCGGAGCTGGAGAAGAGGCGGATCCACCACTGCGACTTCCAAGGTGAGTCCGGCCTGCCTTGGCCAGTTGGCACCGTCTGAGTAACCCAGATACTCCACAGAACAGCCCTCTGAGGATGTGCTCATGTGGCAATATGTCTTTTCCTTTCTTGTAGGGTGCACCAAGGTTTACACAAAGAGCTCTCATTTGAAAGCACACCAAAGAACGCACACAGGTAAGCAAGCTAAATGGATTAGCAAGCAGGCAGTGAGAGTTCTCACCGGCTGCACTTAAATGTACTTAACCCATACCATGTCTTGCTTTGAAATTGGCATTTCTGTTCAAATTTTCACAAGTGACCCTGATGGCTGATCCCCTCGGAGAGTCAGGGGTCAGCAGTGAAAGCACACATAATTGGCAGACAATTGGAGGTCCACGGCATAACACATGTTTGAAATGGCTTTAAAATCTCCTGGTTTGAACTGTTTAAAGATTGGTAATTGGCAACTTCAGTACGCAACACGGAAGTCCACTGTGTGTCTCCGGCTCAGTTCTACACCCGCACTCCCAGCAGCAGCTCCCCTGCAGCGGAGACACTGTTTACATTCTCACATAATTTGCATTACACTAAGCGAAATGGCAAGTGTCCATATTTGTTTAATATACCTTTACGCCCATTTTGTTTCATGTCTGTTGCAGTAACACAAAAGATTTTTCTATGAATTTCTGCATGGCTACTCCCAAGTAACGTGGAAATATGAACTGGCAGAGGCGAGTTTCGGCTAGAGCAACGGTGCTCCTGTAGATAATGTAGGTTTGACAAAGGTGTTCAAAGGCAGAGGAAAAAGAACAAAAAAGGAAGCAGGAGGGGGAAGAGACCGGGAGCTGGGAGAGAGTGTTGGGGGATTTGTTTGCTTTTTTTGTTGGCCCCTTACCTTTTCTTTATAATGCGCCTGCATGCCCATACAAGCCCTACTCAGCTTACTGGGAGAGCCAGCAAGCAGGACAGCAGAGGAAAAACCTGTTCTTCCTGCCGTTCCGTTCTCATGCAGAGGAGACCGGTAGAGAGCGGAAAGCTCTGTAGTTTCGATGTGTGTGTGGCCACATCTGAAAGGAGCAAATCCCCTTGCCTCTCGCACAGGCCCAGGGGAGTTTTCCTTAGGTAGTTCCTGTTGAATGTTTGGCTTTGTTGTGTCATATGTCCAGCTGAAAGGGAGCAGAAGTTGAGTTTCTTTCTTTTTTTTCCCCTCCTTCTGCATTCCTTAAAGTGCTCACTGAGCCTCGAGGCTCAGGCTGCGTGATTTTGCTCAGACGTCCCTGCCGTCACCCTTCTTTCTGTCTTCCTCTCCTGTCTCCATGCAGGGTATTTATAGTATTTAGTAGGACTGCTGAGCCAACACTTTAAAGTCCCCCATCAGTGAGTGTTGGGGGTCGGGGTGTGGAGCAGGCAGAAAGGGGCGGGGTTAATGGGGCCTCTCGTGAGCCGGGAGCAGGGAGACGTTTGGTCTCGAACCTTTGTCCGCCCCTGTAGGGAGTCTCTCTTTCTCTCTCTCGCTCGTCCGAGTTCCTGAAGCGTTTCCAAGTCGTGCGTGTGGGTTTCCCAGTAGAAGGGGTATGTAAGCTGGCGCTGCAGGGAGCCGTGAGTGAGAGCTCTATTATTTAAAGGCAGCCAGCGTGAGGCAAGCTTTCAGTGTGAGGGTCAGGAAGTCCTGGTGCCTCCCAGAGGGAGGGAGAACGGGGGGGCGGTTGTGGCTCAGAGGAGGAAAGGACGGAGAGAGATGTGGATGGGGGGAAATCCCCTTGGATTTCCTCACGGTAAAGATCACCCTAGCAGCCAGGCTTGATTCAGGGCCAGCTTTGAAACCAAAAACCTTTAGTTCCTGTTGAGGATTCGAAATGCCCAGAGTACGATGCTCTCACTCGACTGGGGCGACGGTGAACCCGCCTTTGAAACGGTATCCCTGCTTCCATGACCCTCTGAACGCTGAATTCAGGTAGAGCTGGGAGGTAATATGTGACACAAGAAGAATGCAAAGAAGACGCAAAGAATGGTGACTTGCATGCAAATCGTGATTCTGATGGTAGCCTTTGGCGGTTCTGTCAGGGAAAGCGATAAAATGCACAATACGTCGGCCCCCCGTGGAATGTGGAATCAGTGTCATGTGATTGGGTTGTAAAAATTCCAGTTTGTCTTTAATGATTCCCACAGCAAGTCAGACATTTGTTAAAGCATTTGTTAAAGCAGTTCTTGTCATCCTTTTCACGTCATGAGAGCAGTGATAGAAACACAGCATGGAGTTGGAAACCATTACACGAGTTCTTCTGCAGAGTACTACACATCAGTCATTGCCCCAGGAGCGATTCATCGTCCTTGACCACGACCAGGATATCTTTGTGATCGGAGAGCTCATTGTTACTCACACTTCTTATGGCCGCCTATGTGTTTGTGGACAGAGTACAGTATTATCTAACTGATTGTGTCTCTCACCCTCCCTTTACAAACAGTAACGGTCGATAAAGACCTGAGAAGCACAAAGGATGTCCTGTGGACAGTTTATGGGCCCCTGAAATTTTGAACTGTTTGCACACGTTCAGTAAAACCACACTAGGATGGCCATAAAGTGCTGCATGAGCGAATGAGAGAGTGTTTGGGAGGGCTTGGGCACACAGTTTCAGCCATATAAATGTACTTTATCATGATGCTGAGGATTGTGGGTGATACTCTTGACCACGTTTTGATGAATCGTTTTCTCGTATTAGGGTTTGTGTCGGTACTCTGGGATGATATAATAATGAGTTGTTGCACAACAGCTATCAACGGTTAACCCCGCTGCTTAAATCACTGCACAATGGAACAGACCTGAGGGCCTGGGGTGAGGAACATTTTCTGCCCTGCTATCTGACAGGGTTTTTTTTTTTTTTGGATATTGAGAGTGTCAGGCCTCAAGGGCCCAGCGCAGGCATCTGATCCTGTGTCAACTCGTTAGGGGGAATGAAAAACAGGTCTGAACCTTCTGCCTTTTGAGTGCCGTCACTATCTGACTCTGCTGTTTGCGAATTGCCACGATAACAGCCCGGGAGTGTGAGGCAATGCTTTTGACCCCAAGAGCAGCACTGGCTGGAGCGAAATCAAATACACCTGCTCGCGCGGCTCTGACGGGGCGATAACCGCCCACCCGCCCGCTCCGGTGACCCCCATCACACACTTCGGCCCGCTGTGACTAAGCCCGGAAGCTTCCGGACTTGTGTTTCCGAATAGTTTCCCGTCATATGTTGGAATTGGAGAGGTAGCGACCTTGTCATTTCGAGCATCACGTAAAGCAGCAGGGACCTGTAAGTTAAATGACAAAAGCCTTGGAGAAGCCTGACGCCCAAATCTGTGTAATTAATGTCCTGAGGCTAATGCAGTTGTGTTGTACAGGCTCACAGGGGTTGCTGGGACGAATGGAAGAGTGTCCCGTGAACTGGCTTGGCCTCTCTTCTGCTTAGGTTCTCAGGTGTTTGAGCTTTACACCTCTGGCAAAGATCCTTTGTTTGACCGAAGCACTCGTGGACATGAGAACCAAAGCTTCAGCTTTGAAGGAGTTTCAGCGAACTGGACGAATGTAAATATTCAGGGTCAATAAGTGGGCAGGTTCCCTTGTTAAGAATATTTCTCAGTGTACACGACAGCCGGTGCCAATATTTGCTGGTCACACCCAAACACTAACAGATTCAGTTGTTGGTGAGATGGTAAGTGTTCAGTGCCAGGCTGTAGATAACGGAGCTGAGAAACAAATCGTTCCCCCACTTTGAATTCATACTAGTGTAAATAGCGCAATTTGTGAAGTGGGTTTAGTCACACAATGACTAAACTTACTATAAAAAAAGAGTATTGCAGTTTTGAAATGGCACTTTAAACGATATGCATTCCACACGCACGCACACAGAACCCCAGTGTGGTAGTTCTCTTGTGTAAATAAAGGTGTGGATGCCACAACTGATTCCTACTGCCATTTATAGTCTCCCTCCCTTTCTGGCAGAATGAGGAGTGTGATCAGAGGAAAGAAATTTTGCTTTCCAAAAGTAATCATCCCGTAAAAGTATATCAATATCTATGTAGCATTTATGTGGGTTTTTCCCCCTCAAGCTGCGATAGAGCGTAGGAATTTCGGGAATTGTTACACAGTACAATGTATGACTCTAAACCTTATCAGCCGGTTAAACTCCATGGAAATAGCTTTGTGTTGACATAAGAAAAGGAGCTGAACTTCTCTCCGTGACACAAGTATGTACTCGTTCAACTCCTCTGCAGCAACCATTTAAGACATGATACACGCAGAGCTCCTGTCAGTTGTGCTTTTTTACGTTTACCTTTTGCACACCTGGACTCGGATACGGGAGCTTTGTTTCGTGATGTCAACGTGAGAGCGTCATTTATTAATCACCCAGATGACGGCAGCCAGAAACGTTTGGCTTTCCATATTGTAGGTGTTTAAGTACAAAAAGACCCATCAAGGTGTCATTTTCAGTAGCGATGGGACAGGGAGAGGTTGCATGACTACCAGATTGGGTGGAGACGTGATTGTAAGGAGTGACTCAGTGATTTGAAACAATCGTAGTGCTTCAGAGAAAAAGTCTTTTGATTTGTTTAAACAAGTAAGTGATTGACAGCATATTGTAGCTCCACCCACGATGGAGTTTAAGAAGCCTCACTCTCCCATCACTAGTTATTAGCAAAACCTACCCTAGGAACATTTTTATTATAATTACTGGAGTTCATTCTTTAGCAACACTGTTCCATGTTCCGTGGACTCCACCTTCTCATGCCCCCTCCACCCTGTGACATGTGAATTCTCCTCTCAGTCATGTTGGGCCTAAGATTATGCCGTATTGTTGTGTCATGTTGTTACCTAACAGTTATGATCACATAAGCCAGTGTGCCACCTTCTCTTTGCATGTGGCCTTCACTTCATGTGACGCCATTGGCCGTTTGCTAGCTGGACCCAGGCATCCCTTCAGTATCTGTGTGCCATTGGGTGGCATTGTAGCATAGTGCCAAGGAGCAGGCCTCATAAGCGAAAGGTTGCTGGTTTCATTCCCCACTGGGGCACTGCCACAGTAAATATCCAGCTGTATCAATGGGTAAAAAAAAATGTAACCGATGTAACTCGCTCTGGATAAGAGTGTCTGCTAAATGCCAGTACTGTAAAGTAATGTTTATTCCACTCACCCGTGACCCTCTCTGCCTTTCAGGAGAGAAGCCCTACCGCTGTAACTGGGAAGGCTGTGACTGGCGCTTTGCCCGCTCAGACGAGCTCACCCGGCACTTCCGCAAGCACACCGGCGCCAAGCCCTTCAAATGCGTGGCCTGCAGCCGCTGCTTCTCCCGCTCCGACCACCTGGCACTGCACATGAAGCGCCACCAGAACTAGGGGGCGCCATCGTTCCCCAGATCCCCCCACCTACCCCCCACCATACAAGGGGCTGACTGGCACCCCCTGTTTAAAATCAGTTTTATAATTGTTTTTATTATTATTATTAATATTATTATTTCTTCACAAAGATCAAAATGTCTGTATCCAAACATGCTGCCAACACATCAACACCACTAAAAGGGATCGATTTCTCCAAAGGGAAAATGGACACATTCCTCAGTATAATATATATAAAGCTGTACATGTGTGTGTACATATGTTTGTCTGTCTATGTGTGGTTCTGAACGTGTAAAGAATGTATTGAAACTTATACTTGACTGCATTTTTTTTACATATGCTGTAAAAAAAAAATTTATTCAAATCACAAACTTTTTTTAAAGGATGATTATTCAATATTGCGTGTGAGTCTATGTGAATCTCCCGTCTGAAATGACCGACTGCAGAGGCTGTTTTGATCTGGAACCACGCCCTTCCTCCCAGATTAATCTGAGGGCAATATATGCTCAAACTGGAACATGTCACTGAATGTGTGATGTAACCTGTCTCATATGCAAGTAAGCCTTCTTCACCAGCAGGCATGCAACATGCCTGCTCCAATCAATCATTTGTGGGATTTTGTTTGCTGGAGACCAAGTCATCTCATTTGTCTGATGGCAAAACACATATAATTAAACGTTAATTAAAAATCAAATTACAGTCATTTGGTTTCTCATCAACAAATTGTAATAGTTAAAAGCAAAAAAAAAACCTAACATTCAGTCATGTTCATCAGTGATGAAAGTTCCATCTTTGGTAATTTATTCTGGATTTTGTTGTAGAAGGAATGGCTCAGTTCAGGCGGTGAAAGCGTTGAGGTGTAGCATGAACAATGAACATTTTATCCCATAGTTGAAACACAGCCATATGTAGTGACTTTTACATAGAATCACTTTATTCACAATTTTGATGCTGTCTCTATGAGTAATTTGGAGTACTTTTGTTAATGTAGCGCTAAACATTTATATAGCATTTATCAACTGTACCATCAACCACTTAAAAAAGTACTAAAGTAGCTAAAGTTTCTCCCTGGATGAATTAAGAATTAGTATTTTTTTTGTGTGCCAAATAATTGGTGAAAATTGCTGATAAAGAGTGGGAATGACATTACAGTGAACGCTAGCACAGTTTAGTAATGGTTAATGAGTGATCCCCCAAATGAAGAACATGAGGGAAGGTACAGCTTTGAGCTTTGAAGGGTGAGGTTTTACTGAAGTGTACCAGGATTGGGTCTTTGGGCTGTGACCATAACGAGACCAATGGACATCAATGGCTTGGTCCTGTTATGGTTCTGTTGAGATTACAGTGCAAGATATATCTGTTCTTGTGTATTACTCCATGGTGCATAACCGCATTGCTAAGCCCTGCTCACAGCCCACATTCCCTTTCCCTCTTTCTGGATAAGGTTGTTGTTGTTTTAACGCTGGGAAAATGACCAGTGTTGATTTCTGAAGTTGAAAATATAATAGCCTTTATAGTGGTACCAACAGGTGTCTGCTGACCAGCAAGGAACTACAAGATGTGGAGTAGGAATGTGATCGGCAGGAATATGATTGGCATTCGTGGTTGAGCAGGGAGAGCCTAAACTTAAGCAGGCATTTTTTCACTGAACTGATTTTGAAGGTGCATCTTATTTAACTAGAGTCTGAATCTAGAAACAGGAAAAAAGTGTCCTGGTTGTAACATTAAACCAAACCTTTGTACGTGTCTAGAAGAGCTTTCTTCCATGTGTCACCTAGAATCAACATGTACTGCATTGCAGGTTCTCTTTAATGCTTAAAATTGGAGGAAATGTCAAAATTGTTTCCCTCTGGTTCACCATCAATGTTCAGTTTGTTAGTAATCCATTTTTTGCCTTATATTGGGTTATATATTATAAGGGACTGTTCAAACGATTCACAGGGGTACTCACTCAATGCCAAGCTTTCTGTCCTGAAGCACTTCCATCTTTAATTAAGGTTCGAGTTCTCTTTGTCCATGTTTTTCTTTTAAAGACAATTCAGCATATTTTAGCACAGGATAAATTTTTGTATATAATGTAGCTTTAGAAAAAAAACATCTTGTAAATATATATTTTTTCAAAGATTGTTGTTTATATTATGAACAAAAGGGAATGTTTTTTGGCTTGCTTGACTTTGAATGGTGGTAGATGATTGTTTAAGTTTGTTAATTTGATACTTTAATGTGTGTACTCGCAACAAATCAGTGCTGTTCAGCTGAAGCGGTGAACAATTTTTTGTAGGTTTGTTTGTTATCGTTTTTTGTTTGACTGCAAAAATTCTTGATAAAGAGAAATAAAGAGATCAAAAACTACACCTGGGCCAGTGTGTTTATGGGCGGGGGTAACTTATCTTATCTTCATCATGATACATTTCCTGTGCCGTTTTCCCTAGACATCCTGAAATAAGCAACGTCAATGTATTTCATGACATATTTCCTGTATAAAACCTCTAGTGACGTCACCGTTCTCAAAGTCCATTTGGAGTACACTCCAGTAACAAATCTATTTTTTTTTTTTTAGTCTTTTAAGAAACAGTTATATTTAGCTGATAGATGCATATGTGAACATATTAAGGGGATTTCTGAAAGATTTTGGACTGTTGGAAAGTTGAAAATGAATGCCATATCCTCCTATCATTTACTTTTCCACAGAAATGTACCATTTTCAAAATGCCAAGATATGTTCACACTCAATTTAACTTGGATAATATTCTTAATGGCCCTGTGTTTAGTGTATGACTTTTTTATATTTCATCATTGCTTCAGTTTCACACAAGCATTAACGCATGTTGACACCTGTTGTTCAAGCTCTCCAAGGAGCTGAAGTTGTAAAACAAGTTTATTTGCTCATAAAGCTGATTGTGCCTGAGACTTTTGGGCATGGTGTTGTAAAAAGCCATTTCCTTTTGTACTTCAATGGAACTGGCTTTGAGTTACAGCCCATCAACCTTGAGCACACACTCAGCATTTCATAAGATTGCAGGAGGGAGTTCATCCCCATGGACATGGCCTACCAAAGCTGAAAAATAATCCAATTCATGGTCAGTCTCAAAGGGAAATCTCTTTCTTTCACCACCTTTTTTTTTTGCTTTGCAACATATAAAGGAGACAGCATCTCACAAACAAGGAATGGACAAACCTGTTTCTGGCACTACTTTTTTTTTTTACTTTACTCAGTGTTACTTTAGTCAGTGGTACTCAGTATTTCCTTGGCATCCCGTGTGTGTGAAAATGTTGTCACCGTGTCACAAAAACATTGTGAGGGTGTTGTACATCTTGATTGTTCGAAAGAGCAACCCGATTTGTGTTTATTATCTCTCCAGGGATGTGCCTCACATGAAGAGCACACCCTCAAGCTTTCCATGTCGCTCTCTAGTTCTCTCACCCCCCCCGCTCCTCCCTCCCGCTCCCGCTCTCCGTCTCAGAATGTCCTGTGCAATGAAAACTCCGCTCTCTGCATGTCCTGACAGGCGAAAGGTGAAACCAAAAGCATGTTTTTAGCGATCTGGCACACAAAAGCCTTGTCGAACAGATCACAGCAGGCACTCGGCAGCCGCAGAGAGAGAAAGAAAACAAGGTGGGGCATCGCTTACCTGACACTGAAAATAATCACTGTGTTCTTTGCCGATGTGATTTATAGCTCAGATCCACAACACAATCAGCGGTGATTACCTGAGCAGAGAAACACCCTTGCCGCTAGATTTATGCAACTGTTTATGGAATGATGGAGCGCTTTCTGCAGAGCGAAAAGGAAAAAAAAACAGAGAGGAAACAGCCCGAATGACAATATTTTGGGTTGTCATGTTGCCTCATGTAAGACGGCTACATTTGCACCAGACAGGAAGGAGTGAGCCCACTTTGACAGATCTTCTTCTATTACTCATAATATAAGTGTTGAAGGCAGCTGTCTGGGGCTTCCTTTGCATTTAATTTATACTAATGGTCTTCCTGGTGTCTTACAGCTGCAGTTATGCTCGCTAATGAAGCAAGAGCTTGCACGTTGTCAAAATCAGTTAGTCTTTCATGGGATGCTCCTCAAAAAAGACCCTGATAGAATTACACAATGGGTCAAACTCGACAAACCAGTTTTAAATGCTAAGATAACAAAAACCTAAGCTGATTCATTCTGAAAGGAAAGGGCAGGCAATTTACACTGCAGTTCTTTGCTGCTGGGAAATTCACTGAGGTAGTGTCCGGAAGAAGGTCGTTAAATTGTGGACTAGAATGGTCATGTCATATTACTCATCTTACCAGCACAATTACCAGGTTCTGAGGATGGATCAGGAGAATATCTAAATTCCAGCCAGAAAATGTTGTGAAACCAGACATGCAAGCTTGAGATTTAAGTCATGTGAATTGCTGTGCTATAATCTGTGAAAATGTGACTGAAGGCAACTTGATGGCCTTCTGAAATGAATAATTCAATCTTACTAATGAGGCTGAGCATGTCACCAAAACCAGCATGGTACTGCCGAGCTGATGTGACTTCCCCTCTGCTGAGATGCACTTTGCACTTGGGTGGTTAATGATTCCTCAGATATTAAAAACAAATACATTTCTTCCATTTTTACAAGGTTTATCATAAAAAAGGACCAGCTGCTATCAACTGCTATCTCAGTTTGATATAACTCAGACATACACATAATACAATAAGCAGATACAAACAGATAATAATAATAATAATAATAATAATAATAACTCGCACAATTGTGAGAGCCACTCAGCTTTCTCAGTGAGAGCCTCACAGTATTGGAGTGCAATACCATGGCACATACAACACACTAGTCATGGCTCATCATCAATCAAGTATGTAGGCTTCTTTGGATGATCTTTCAGGGTGTCCTGGGACAGTGGGTTGTCTAGACCCCAAAGCCTGTCCATGGGTGTCCCTCAAGGCTCTGTACTTGGCCCCCTCCTTTTCTCTCTTTCCATGCGATCTCTTGACTTTGTCATCTCCTCTCATGGTTTTTCATACCCCTGATCTGCTGACGACACTCAACTTTTCCAGTCTTTCTGCTATCTGACATCTCTGTGTGCATCTCAGCTTGCCTGAAGGATATTTCACCATAGCCTAAAGCTTAACCTGGCTAAGAAGGAGGTGCTTTACATCCCCTCCAGGTCCTCCCTGTTTCAAGACCTCAAAATTCCTCAAAATAGACTCCACAAGCTAATAGCACTACTGCTGTCAGAAGCCTTGGCGTAATGCTTGATCTCAGGTTGCAGTGGTGAGTCGAGTTTGCAGATTCTTTTTGTACAACATCCAAAGGACCTGCACCCTGCCTCACTATGTATTCTATGCAGCTCCCAGTTCAGGCCCTGGTCCTCTCACACCTGGACTACTGTAACTCCCTCTTTGCTTGTCTTCCTGTCTGTGTCATCAAACCCCTGCAATTGATCCAGAACACAGCTGCATGATTACTGTACAACCCCCCCTAAATACAGTCAAGTTACACCCCTCCTCACCTCACCGGCTTTCTTTTACCCTCGCATCAAGTTTAAAACCTTGGTGCTAGCATGCAGGACAGTGAATGGGAAAGCCCCCTCGTACCTACAATCGATCTTCAAACCATACGTACCGCCCAGATCACTACGCTCTGTGACCATTGGAAAACTCAGTGTCCCATTCCGACAGGGTTGTTCCTGTCAGACAAAATGCCTGTCTGCTCCCTCAGCGGTGGAATGAGCTTCCCACAGGGGGTCAGGACAGCAGAATCGCCAGCCATCTTCCAATGCAGACTGAAGACCCACCTCTTCAGACTGTATCCCGGTTTCACCTCAATCCCCACTCCTAACACAATTGTATTACTTGCAGTTTATTTTACGTGTAGTATCGCAATGTGTTTTATATTCTGTGATCTAGTGACTGTGATGTACAAAGTGTGTGTACTTCCCTTAGTTTCTAGGCTGTCTAGGCTGGTTGCACAAGTTAACTTGTGGTGGGGCTTCAACAGTGTTTATGCTGTTAGCCTGGCCCGACACTGTTGCTCGTTCAGCTCGAATGGTTACACTTCTGTTTTTCTGTGCTTGAAGTCGTTCCGGATAAGAGCCTGCTAAGTGAATGTAATGGAAATAATGTGATGTAGGCACAATACTTAAGGTAAATGACATGCATTCAAATAGTCATGTTCCTTTGTTATGGCCCTATCACCTGTTTGGGTCTTCTCTATTAGTGTACTGTGGGTTGTGTAGTTTGGTGTACTTTTTGTGCCAAGGATATAACTATGTAGTCGTTACTGTTTGCTTTTGCCTTTGTTTTTCGTTCACTAATTTGGGTAAATTTGCCCTGTCTGAGATGTTCTGCTCCTTGTTGTGTGTTGCTCTTGTCCTGTGGCTTCCCATGTGCTTTTGTTACTTGTGTTTTCTGATATATAATGTGCATTGACCTGTGTCCCATGTCATTTCATATTCCAAGTTTCCCATATTTTTTATTGCTTGCAATGTCTTTTGTATGTCTTTTAATTACCTTCCCAGGGATTGCAGATAAAAACTAGTTTTTTTTCCTAATGCTGGTTTTTGGCTAATTTACAGTCTATTATCAATACACCCAATAAAATAAATAACAATAATAACAGCAGCAACAAGAATTGTGTACTATCAGGTCTACAGTTGGAACTGTGAATTGAGTGCGGATTTAGGGTAATTTCCAAGTAACACAGACAGACTCTGTTTATGAGAAACATAACATTAACATTTTTAAAGCATTTCTCAAGCTGTAAAGGCTTCCATTTGAGTTCCTGGTCTAGAATTTCACAAGGTTTTGTTAATATGTAAAGTGTAAATACTATAGCTTAAATTGTTGTGTGTATTTTAAGGTTTCAGTCACATGATGAATTTTGTTAGTTCTTTATGTTGAATGTCTGTCTGTCTATCCTGTTTGCGTCTTGTCTGTTAGTTTTATATGGACTCTCCTAAGGTTTGGAAAAGAAATCAACAGGAATGAATAAACACTAAAAACATAAGCATCTTTCTCATCTTCCTGTATGTCTGTCTCCCTGTCTGTTCCATCTTTCTCTCTGTAGTTCTCTGTCTGGGACAGGCAGGTAAACAAACAGACAGAATCTCCCTCATTTGCTAATTATTACAAGTGACCCCCCCATCTACACATGCTTAACTTGCTTTGCTTTTGCCATATTGTACATTAAAAGCAAAATACCACAGTGTGTGTTCACAATTGTAAACATTTTAACATGTAATGTAAATTAATTGCATGTAAATATACTGTACATTTAGTATAGATGCACACATTAATGGAGGAAACATGCAGAAACTATGCCCTGTGTTCTCCTCAGGAGTGGGTAAACCTCCACTCAACTCAGCACAACCCAGACCTGCATGGCTCATACCAGCGGCTGTTGTGATTAAACCAGCAGTAAAATCCAGTTAAAACTTGTCTGTTCCAAGCATATGGGCACAAGAAAAGCAGAGATTAATGAGAAAAATATCACAAGGCTCAGCTCTAGGGTAGCTCTGGTTTTGTGGATGAGCCATTTCACTTTTCTCCAGTTCAAGATCTGAACAAAGGCACCCTTTAAGTTCGACATCAGCCTCATTCCTCATTCATTCCGGACATTTGTTTTCGTGCTTGACTCTAACAATAGCTGGATAACCCTGTCTCCCACTCAATACCCAGGCATCGGTCTATTCAAAAGTGACATGTACCATCTATTGAGAGTGGTGGTATTGAAAAGTGGATCTATTCAATCCACAATTAAATAACCAATACTGCTAACAAACTATAGACAATGTGAGTCAGAGGGGAAGATAAGTACTCATGTTTACCTTTAAAACATTTGTCTCCCAGCTCCTCCTGTCTCCCAGTATGTGATGTGACTGTCCATCCCAAACTTTGGACTCTGTATTGCATTACATTACATTAGTGTCATTTAGTAAGATGCTCTTATCCAGAGCGACTTACAATTTCATCCATTTATGTAGCTGGGAATTTACTGAGTTTCTATAAAACTGTGAGTTTTATTATTAGTGGTGCATTGTGCTGGAGAAATGTTATGAAGACTTGTAAGGACTTTTTTCCATTGTTGAATCAGTTTGTACAAACGTTACTGTTAATCATTCTACCACATGTTGAGCAGTGAGAGTTATAAAACCTGGTGGCTTTGTGGTGTTAAAGTCTTTCCCAGTCATTCCAGCAATAAACCATGCAAGGAGCAAATATGGAGGTAGGCAGTGAATTTTTGCTCCGCCCAGCAGAGGGCATTATGGGACACAGGGCTGCAGTCTAACATCTCAGCAGCAGAAGGAAAGAGGCATGAGCATGAATTCTTTAGACCAAGACAACACCCTCTCCCTCTTCCAGCTAAAGCGGAATACTTCTAACTGCCCCAATCACTCTTTCTCTTTCTTTTTGTCAAGGGAAACTGGCTGTTTCTGAGCCACCTCTTTCACCTCCTTGTCTTTCATTTTCTCTGTAACCTACTGGTAGATATCCCCTGTTTTGAATTCAGGAATGTAAAGATGAGGAAATTGTTCAGGACAATGTGAATGATGTGCGTGTGTGTGTGTGTGAGAGAGAGAGAAAGAGGCAGCACACTCAGGTATAACAGGATGGACAGAGGATGGGAGCACTGGGTCTCAGACAATGAGACAATGGCTGATGGGATGATCGATGAAGAGGTGAGTGAATGAGTCAAAGGATGGATGGATGGATGGACAAATAAAAGAATGGATAAATGGATTGACAAGCCTAAGGCTGGGATAATGGGATGGGTAATGAGTAACTAGGTGGAATCAGAGTCATCTAAAACTGACACTCGGTGATGTTTTTTTTTGGGGGGGGGTGAATTGTTGTGTCTGGATGAAGAAGTAAAGTTGTGCTTTGTGTCTAAGGTTCACAAGCTGCTTCCCACAGATGCAGATGTTGCAGAAGTTGAATAACAGTACAGTGAGACACGCTACACAGACACAGACAGGGGAGATTCCTGCAGGGAGGAAGAGGAAGAAGATCCCCGATACTCACTTGTGGCTGAAGGAGGCATCCCTCTCACGAAAAGAATGGATTACCTGATGGCTGCTGTGTTACAAAACACAATCGATTATTTTAACACATTACCGAAAAAGACAACAAAGTTCTATTTTTTCCTGGCGCATTCTGTCCTACGTACACGCTCATTCCACCTTCCTGTTAGTCCAGAGAATGGTAACGTCATGGTGACTTGTTGCCAAAGTGCTCCCTCGTGTGGTTATCAATGGATATCACAGGCAATAATTTCAGGTCATTTAGTGCCTCTGGATTTCTTCCTCTGGAAAACATATGATACAACAGCACTCAAACTTCTTACTTTTGTGACAAATATACAAACTCAGACCTGCTCCTGTGACTGTAAAGTTCACACTCTTCTATCATATTAATCATTATTTTGCATTTTCTCTCATAAATTCCATCAATACAGCGATGCCACACAAAAAAACACGACACAAAGAACGGTTGCACCAAAAACATTTTATTCTATAAAAGGAGAGGGGTAATCACGACTGTACAGGGAAACTGACTTTTCACACCATTTCTCACAGTATCAAAAAGCTCGCGTTTTCCTCGCTGATCTTTACACATTTGTTCTGTACAAATACAAAAGAAATAATATCAATTATTTGTATTATTATAACAATAACTGCATTGCACTGAGTATTATATTACTGGCCCATAAGTTACTGCATTCAATATAAAATACCTATGATTCTGCGGTTTTTTTTTTTTTTTTTAAGATTTAATCATGATGAGTAGAAGCACACGCGCGCACACACACGCACACACACAAAAGCCCCATCATTTACACCATCCTTACATTTGGTGGCGCTGTTTCCTTCGATTGATCAGTAACTAGTCAATCAATGTGCACCCCACAATTCATCGCTAACAGTCGCATACCGCGTTTTTGTACCAACTACAACACGTAGTCGTGCGAAAAGTTGTTTATTGGGATCTATCGGAAGCGCACCGTCAAAACGGTTGTCTTCATATCTTTGAAACGATCCCGTGCCCAACTGCAAACAGCAGGGTCACTAAGGTTTGCCGAGCGTCATAATGTCATAATGTATCACTTCATTCCGATCTACTGGCGGGTTGTTAAAACAGGGCTCTCTTGAAACGTCCTTTATCCCGTGTGATTTCGCGCTGATCTCTCACTACACTGGCTCAGTACGTTATCCGTCGGTATGTCAACTGTCGAGTCGGGATGTGAGGGCCACCCGTGAGGCGGGCGAGGGCCACTCTGTCACACTTCGTGTCGGGAGTCGCGGATCTCGCTGACAAAGATATGGAAAATGACAGAGACATCAGTGCTTCGCAGTCTCTGTGGGGACGCCATCAAATCGCACATGCTCACCACGTCACGAATATGGTACTCTCCATGCAACACAAGTGGGCAAAAAACACACGTGGAGCTGATCTCATATCATCAAAAAGCCAAACAATAACACATTTCATAAAAACCAAAAGGTAGAAGGGAGGGGGTAAAGCATGTTTCACATTGTCTAGTCAGTGTTAAAAATAGAAATCCACCCGTTACGTTTATTCTGGACTCTTAATTATATACATTATGTACACTTTTCATTTATTTTGAATTATTCCTCATTGTCCTCATGCCTATTAACGGTTTACAAAAATGAATTGCAATTGAATCCATATCTTTTTAAAAAGATGTGCTTCGTAACACTTCAGAATTAAGCAAAATGGATGAGAAAAAAAATCTGAGCATTGTCCTGTTCACTGGGCCAAAGGTCTCGGTTTTCTACGCATGCTCCTAACGCCAGCAAAAAAGGCTACAGGCCGCAGGCATTTTTGAGCTGTTTTTGTTTTTTGTTTTTTTTTTTGAGCGAGGCATTTTTGATTTGCACGCAATCGTCTTCATAAACTGGCCTCAGCGATACAATGGCTATGAGAAAGTGGCAGCCCCCCTTTACTGTAGATGCGGTTCGGATTCGCGATTCCATCCGTACCGCGCAAGCTGTGCGTAGTAACAGCAACACAAAGCACGTGTGGTTTCGCCGCTGCATTCCGACAGCGCTTGGGGTGAGGTCTGTGTGTGTTGCATAATCGAATAACCCCGGGCAGGAGCTAAAAACGGTCAGTTTATAATACAGGAACTACATTATACGCAGCAAGGGCCGGTCGGGTAAAAAAAAAAAATGGGGGGTTGGTCGGGGTGGCACAGGGGTACTTGCGATTCTCGGGCTACTGTGACATCCAAACGCGCATAACGAATCGCCTTTACGTCATTTAGGCTGTGATGCTTAAAACTAGGCTTGAAGTAACTGCATGTGCCCACAATGCTTCTCCTCCAGTATGAAACCATGACACAGCCTCGCACAGTTACACACACACACACACACACACACACAAACACACAAATACACATAAAGCTCCCCTGCTCCCTGTGAGAAACACCTTTGTAGTCTCAAACTTTCAATTTCATAGCCTTATCAAAAGTGAATAATTATTTTTTTATTAAAAAAGACAATGTGTTCATCTCTGTCTTCTGGGAGATGTTACTTTCGATAAAAGCCAACATAGGCAACCGTGAACTAAAAGCCTTTAATAATACAGAAATAAGCAACATGAACACTGTTATCCAACAACTCTAAAATTTTAGGGAAGATGCTAGGTTTTGATTGACAACAAAGTAAGACAACAGAAAATAAGAATTCACAGTCTTGTAGCTCTGTCTCGCTCTCTCGTGGTGATGGGTAGGTCGTGTAAGACAGAATAAAGGGCTGGCCTTCCCCTCTCAGAACAGGGTGGGGAAAGGGCTCGGAAGAGGAATTTGAGTTTAACTGACTTTAAATAGCACTATTCCTTCAGCATCCAGTCACACACAGACACACACACACACACACACACACACACACAAATTTCTGAACAAAAGAACAATCAGAGGGCATCAAACCATTGAGTAAACAATCACAAGACAGCTGAAGATACACCTCCATCCCTGCTACCTCCCCTACCCCGCCCCTTCGGACAAACAATGACAGAAACCAACCACAATGACACCCCCCCCCCCCCTCGGCTCCACTTCCCCGTCAGGTGACCTGAACGTGTCGTTTGGGAGTGTCTGGCATGTTTATTCCGGGGGGGGGGGGGGGGGGGTTGGGGGGCAGAGGAATACCCTTCTCTCTTCCATTTAGTCTCTCTCACACTCAGGATCCACAGGGCACCCGGTGAACCGCAGGTCTACGCGTGTTTGACTTCCCCAGTCCCAGACACCCATCCGAGTCCTACACACTGAACGGGGCCGGGGGGGGGGGGGGGGGGGGGGGGGGGGGGGCCAGGGGCCAGGGGCCAGGGGCCTTGGGGGGGTCGGCAGGATGTCACAGCGGCGAGAGGGAAGCAGTGGGGGGGGGGGGGGGCTGTGAGCGTGGGAGACTGCTGCAGGCGTTTACTGACCGGAATCTCCACCTCCTCTCTGTTCCTCCCCTTGCAGGATGAGTTTTCTAATCGGTGGGGTGGAGGGGGTGGTGATGAGGGCAGAGTGGAGCTGTGTGGAAGCGGGGGTCACAGTTCAAAGTCCCTCCCGTTTTTTTTTTCCTTTCTGTTGAGGGAGGGCGTGGTTCGGGGGGTCGGGAGGCGTGGATGGGGGGTGGGCGATGTTGGTTGGTTGGCTGGCTGGGGGCGGGGCCGGGTGGTGGTTGGTTGGTTGGTTGGGGGGGGGGGGGGCCGGATTCACATCATGACGTGGCGTCTCCGGTGCAGAGCCAGGTGGTCGGAGCGGGAGAAGCTTCGGTCGCAGTCGATGCAGCGGAAGGGCTTGATGCCCGTGTGCTTGCGGAAGTGTCGCGTCAGCTCGTCCGAGCGGGCGAACCTCCAGGTGCAGCCCTCCCACGTGCAGTGGTACGGCTTCTCTCCTGCAACGCAAAGAGGCGGGGGACTACATAAACAGCCTGCCCCTCACAGGAACCCCAGCCTGCACACCTCAGCTGCACCATGGTGCTCGACTGACCCGTTCAGCTATCACTCTTTACATTATTACACTCTTGGCATTTTTATTGGCAATCCCCACTCCCTGACACCTGCTACGTCTAGTATTTGATGTTTATTTTATGTGTAGTATTGTGATGTATTGTGAGTCTGTGTTCTAGGGACTGTTGTATCATAGTGTACCTGGCTTGTGTCAGATTGCACAAGTTAACTTGTGGTAGGGCTTGGATAGTGTTATGATCACACTCACTGGTCTGGGAGTGTTATTGGCCTGGTCTGACACTGTTGCTTGTTTAAACTGAATGGATACACTCATGTTCTATTATGATGGAAGTTGCTCTGGATATAACAGCGTCTGCTAAATGCATGTAATGTAATGTGGTAGACACTCCTATCCAGAGCGACTTACATCACTTGCAGTTTATTACAATGTTATCCATTTATACAGCTGGATATTTACTGAGGGAAATGTGGGTTAAGTACTTTGCCCAAGGGTATAACAGCAGCGCCCTGGCAGGGAATCGAACCCGCAGCCTTTCGGTTGCGAGTCCTGACTCGTTAAGGAGCAGGCCGCTGTCACTCTGTGTTTTGCAGTGTGAACGCTGATCTGGGATCAGGGGAAAGGACGGTGTGCATACCTGTGTGTATCCGGCGGTGCGCCTTCAGGTGGGAGCTCTTGGTGTAGACTTTATTACAGCCGTCGTAGTCACACATATGGACACGCCTCCTCTTCATGTCTGGCGAATCAGGATCGGCCTGCATGTCTAGATCCACTCCAGAGCTACAGGAGAGAGAATCTCATTATTAGTGCAACTACAACTATCACAGCTACTTCACTGCTTTTCAGGCCCCAGAAGCTTCTCAAAGTAGGAAATCGGTCCAGTAAAACCGTAAAATGGCCGATCTGAAGGAACCAGACACACCCTAGGCTGATTCTTATAATACTCATTAAAAAAATTGGGTGGTACATCTAATGACATGCTTTCCTTGGCTTACATCACTAAGAGCACCATGAGTCATAGGACTCTACTAAACAGGTGGCTTTATAAACAGCATAATTTACATACCCCAGCAACAAAGCTCAATAAATTTATCACTAGTAATATGGCTTAGTAACATACCTTAGTAACACACCTAAGTGACACAGCCCAGCAACACGACCCAATATGTACTTCAAACCAGCCATGTTCCTGGAGTCTCTTATTCCTGAGGATTTTTCCATTTCTAAATAATCAATTACCGAGAGCCCTGAACACACAGCCATGTGCACTTATTGATCCTAACAAGTGATCCAAGTCAGGAGTAAAGGGACCTGAGGAAGGATGGGTCTAAAGCTGCTACTGCATCAGAGGAACCAAGCAGTCTTCTGGGTCACATTTACAGTGAGAGAGCATTCTACTCCCTGCGAATATTTATTACACCAACATCCACAGATCTTAACATCTATGCCACTTATCAGTTATTTTCGATACTTAATCCGTATGGATTTTAACCACAAGTTCGCACGAACTGCTTAACATTTACAACGGAGGTGACTTTCATATATACTGTGCAATGCTCTTTTTAAGTGGCGTCTTACAGTTAAATATATTGGCCCTGGTTGTCATGCTAGTGAATGGTCACCAGAGGGGGCTAGTGCGCAAGTGTGTGCCTGAATTCCACACAGCTGGGCAGCTTCCAGTCCAATGCTGATCTCTTACCCTGCTCCCTTTCTCTCTCCCCCTCCTCCTCCTCCCCCCTCTCTCACTGCCCCCTCTTGTTTTCTCTCCCTCTCCCCTCCTTTCCTTCCTCCCTCCCTCCCTTCCTCTCCCTCTCAGCCTCCTCTCTCCAACTCTCTCTGCCAGCTTGCCAATTAGTTCACTGCCTTCCCTTCTCTCCCGGCACACTGTACCAGCAAGAGAGTTTTACTCCTCCATCCTGTCCTCCCTCTCTCTCTCTCTTTCTCTTCCTCGTTCTCTCCCTCCCTCTCCCACTCTCTTTCTCCTCAGACAGTTTAAAGGGAGGTGTCGCAGCAGACTGCATTACGTAACCTTGTTTACACCCAGTTCTGACACAACCCTGCCCAGCAACACGCACACACCCACACACAAACACAAACACACACGCACGCATGCAGACACACAGGCACACACAGGCACACACACACACACACACACACACACGTGCGCACGCACACACACAGTCCACCCAGTTAAACAGGGAGGGTTACCCCTGCAGTGTGTATGTAGATGAAGATTATGTAAGAGTCCAGGGCCAGTAACGCTGTGGAGATGTGCTCTCCTGCTCACCCGGGATCCAGTCCCTGTGTGCTGAAGGAGGCCGAGCCGGTCTCTGTCCCACTCTCCGCGTCACTGTCGCTCTGGAACTCTACCGGGGACGCCGACCCGGGCTTGATGCGTACTGGGGGGGTGAAGGAAAGAGAGGGCAAAACTTAAGTTGTGTGGGGTTTTGTTTAGGTTTGTATTATTACATTACATTACATTAAATTACATGAATTTAGCAGACGCTGTTTTCCAGAGCACACTTGCCTCACAATAGAACATAAGTGTATCCATTCGATTTAAACGAGCAACAGTGTCAGATCAGGCTAACGACACTCCCAGACCAGTGAGTGTGAGTGTAACACTGTTGAAGCCCTACCACAAGTTAACCAGTGCACTCTTACAAAAGCTACAGTTACATATAGTGCTGCTTAAAAACAAATGTCCAAGCCCATCTGAGCTCTGTGTGCCCCTCCTAAGAAGGTGCAGCCGGACACAGTTTGTAAGTCGTCTCTTGCAGACTCCCCTTAAACAGCAGCAGGAAGCAAAGCGAGAGTGACCTGGCTGTTGAAAAACCCCTGCTGAGTTTATCTGCCCCGAGGACAGGCAGGGAGAGGCTGTACACGCCATTGTTCACGGTGCCCCCCCCCCATTCAAAGTCTAAATGACCCATCTCCTGTGTATCGGTTCTTAATGTCTCTCCTCATACGGTTCAGTGTGAAACGTTGGCTTTGAAAACCTTAAGGGCCCCCAGCAGCCCATTCAATGCCATGCTCAGATTAAGATGATAAAAAGGGGGCATCTGGGCTAAAAGGCCAGGCCGGTCAGAAAGCCATCCATCCCCCATCACATGGTCTAGAGCTGGACTGTGGCTCCATGCGCCCTGGTCATGTGATCCTGTCCTGATCCACGTGGGGTAAGACTGAGTGTAGCATAGCAGTAAGGATCAGGGCTTGTAACCAAGAGGTTGCTGGTTTGATTCCTCGCTGGGGCACTGCCGCTGTACCCTTGCGCAAGGTACTTAACCCAGAATAGCCTCAGTAAATATCCTGCTGAATAAATGGATAGCATGTAAAAACTGTAACCTGTGTCAGTCACTCTGGATAAGAGGGTCTGCTAAATGCCAGTAATGTAATAGTGTGTCAGAAACAAGGCTCAAGCCAGGGTTCCTCTGAGGAGAGGGGAACCACGAAACAGGGAAAGGACCAGCAGAGAGCTCACAGCAGGGTCCAAGTCACAAACAGAAGGACAGGCTTATGCCTTCCAAAGGACCTCTCTGTCCTGGACTGTAAAATGCACACTACTGTTCTTTCAAGAGAACTCCCTTCTTCTCAGGATTCCAAATTCCACAGTGATTCATACTCAAATTTTGTTATAATTCAGATCCAGGAAACAGGTGATGCCCCTGAGCTTCATGTAAAGAAAGGGTGCCTTTAATTAAAGTATTTTCTTTAAAGCAGGGAGTGTAAGAGAAGGGCGTGTCAAAACTGCATCAGGTGTGTCTTTTCATGCACTCTCACAATTGAGCAACGTCTTTTAGGTGTGTCCAGGTCAAGAGCAGCACAGCTCTGAGGACCTAGTTCAACCTCCGTTTCAATGGAAACACCTCTGCAGCCTATGCGCGCTATTTATACGAGCTGTCTGTTAGCGCTCGCACTTAAGGAAGTGTGACGCATGAAAAATTCAGAAAGCCAGATTAGCTCCCATAAATCACCATCGGGCAGGCGATAACATGCTTGACCGTCCCGTATATAAATCAGCGGCAGGCCCTGCCAGTGACAGGCCGGCCGCGCGCGAACACCTCGGTGCGGACAGCGCTGCGTGCATTTAGCGTCACGGACGCACACGTGTGAGCGCACTGTCGCGCTCTCATCCCAGACTGTGGAGGGGGGAGAGAGTGAGAGACAGAGCGCTAGAGCTAAAAAGTGGGACATCCCCAGCAGTGTGGTGTAGTGGTAAGGAGGCAGGGCTTGTAACCGAAAGGATGCCGATTCGATTCCCCGCTGGTGCACTGCTGCTGTGCCCTTGGGCAAGGTACCTAACCCACAACTGCCTCAATAAATATCCAGCTGTATAAATGGATAAAATTGTAACCTATGTAAGTTGCTCTGGATAAGAATATCTGCTAAATGACAGTAATGGGTGGCGGTGTAGCATAGTGGAGGAGCAGGACTCGTAACCGAATGGATGCCGGTTTGATTCCCCGCCGGGGCACTCTTGTTGTACCCTTGGGCAAGGTACTTAAGCTACAATTGCCTCAGTAAATATCCAACTGTACAAATGGATAACATTGTAAAAAACTTGATGTAAGTTGCTCTGGGTAAGAGCGTCTGCTAAATGACAATGATGTAATGTAATGTAGTGATCCGGGGAGGGGGGGTGATCCCGTCCTCACCTGACCCCTCCGAGCGGCCGTCGCTCCCGATGAGTGGGACGGTGATGGCGGCGGTGGCCATGCCGTCAGTGGGCACGGCGGTGTAGACGACGGGCAGCGACTGCACCACCACTGGGATGGTCTGCAGCTGGCCCATCTTGCTGGGCATGTTGACGGACGGGATGGTGTGGATGACATGCAGGATCTGCTGGCCGCCCACTCCCTGCGTGGAGGCCAGGATGGAGCCCGGCGACAGCACCGCCGGGATGGGCGTGGTCGACACGCCGGGCGCCTGCGGGTTGGCCGCCGGGCTGGACGCCACCGTGGCGACGGGGAGGGAGGGGCGGGGCTTGTTGAGGGAAAGGTCCACCGGCTCCGTCTGGTCGGCGGAGAGGCCGTCGGGAGCCTCCTGTTTGGCGGTGCAGAGGGGCGGGGGCGACGCCCCCTTCGACTTCAGCTCTGTGGGCTGGGAGGGGTCCTCGCTGGCCTCCGGCTTCTGCAGATAGCGAGGGAGAGAGGGCAGAGAGGAAGGGGAAATGCAGGAAGGGCAGGAGGAGAGACGGAGACAGAGAGAAGGGGAGAAGTTGAGAAAGAACAGGAGGCAGTGGAAGGGAGAGAGATACAGACAGAAGGAGGGGACAGAGATGGAGACAGAAAGAAAGGGATGGAGAGACAGGGAGAAACAGAAAGGAAGGAAGGAGATGGAGAGAGAAAGAGATGGAGACAGGAGGAAAAGTGACAGAGAGACAGAGAAAGACAAAGGAAGTGGATGGAGAGAGAGACAGAAAAGAAGGAAAGGGATGGAGAGAAAAAGAGACGGAGACAGGAGGAAAAGCGATAGAGAGACAGAATTGAAGGAAAGGGAAGGAGAGACAGAGAGACAGGGAGAGAGACACAGAAGATGGTCAGCACAGGATCACTGCACACAGAGAGAGAGCGCGACACACAGGCCCCCTGCCCCACCGCGAGGCTCTCTCACTCAGCTGCTCTCCAGCTTCACACACCGGGGGAACAATGGCAGGCTTGATGGGGCCCTCGGAGCTGGAGAGCACCAGGCCGGGCCTTGGCAGGGCTCCAGGTGAACTCTGCCTGGCTCGCGGAGAGCGGAACTGAGACTGCCAGCCACACAGTGCGGGCCCCCGGAGTAGGAGCCAGCCTGCCGGGGCCCCGCACACGCCGGGAGAGGGAGAGGAGGAGAGGACAGGGAGGAGGAAATAAGGAGCGGGGAGGAGAGGGGGGGGGGGGGGATGGAGGGAGGACGTGCAAGTGTGAGAAACTGGATGTGTGTGCATGTGCGCGTGTGCAAAAGTCTGCATGTGCGTGCATGCAAAAGTGTCTGTGTCTGTGTGTTTGTGTGTGTGTGTGTGTGTGTGTGTGTGTGTGTGGATCATTATGGTGGTAGGCCCCAGAGTAAAAGCCTAACAAAAATTCCTTCTCCCTGATGGCACAGACAGATCAGATGGGAACCAGCTCCCATAAAAAGGCAGGAATAAAGTTCCGGAGACAACAGAGCAGCACCTATCTCTGGCAGGGGGTTGGGGGGGGGGGCACTATATACGAATAACGCAGCGGATCCCGAATTAAACCGCTGCTGAGGACAAAGGCAGCGGGAAGACAGTGGAGGAGATGGAGGGAAGAGATAAGGAGATTTGGAGAAAAAAGAGAGCTGGAAATAGAGGGGGGGGCGGGGGTGGGGGGTGTGGAGGGGGACAGAGAAAGGCGAGTGGGTGGGAAAGGCCTCCGGTTGCCATGGAAACTAGGAGGTATCAGCTGACTCATTTCTCCCTCTCCCTCCTTTCCCGCCCACCCGCTCCATCTCTCTCTCTCTCTCTCTCTCTTTCTCTTTCTCTTTCTCTCTCTCTTTCTCTCTCTCTCTCTCGCTCTCTTTCTCGCTCTCTTTCTCCCTCTCTTTCTCTCTCTCTTTCTCTCTCTCTTTCTCCCTCTCTTTCTCCCTCTCTTTCTCCCTCTCCGTATCCCCACCTTTCCCTGACCGCACAGCCCGGCTCCGCCCCTCCTCGCCTGTCCTGTGTCCCTTCTTTTCTTTTGGGGAGGGGGGGGGGGTAGAAGGGGCGCAGAGAGGACCCGACAGGGCCAGGATGGTCGCACGCAGCCCCCTTCCATGCTTGCTCTAGCCACGCTTCAGGGTGAGGGGCTTGAGAAAACCAGATGGCGGTGGGCAGTCACAAATTACACCAATCACTGCCTGCCAGGTAATTCCTCTAACCAATCAGTCCAGCTGCAACCAGTGCTGGGGGCTGGGTTTCACTGGTGTATAAGTAGTTAGCTGCGTACACTAAACTACATTGATATTGCACCAATAACAGACAACACATCCCCATCAGCATTCTGAATGACACTGATCCTTATAGCATTTATAATGATCAACATTATAACATGGCTGTTGTGGGTACAACCTATCGGTCACTCTAACAGAAATGGAGAGAGCTGGATGGAAATGTATTCAGTATCGAAATTTTAGTGGATCAGTGGACCTCTGAAACCAGGACTGGGGCCACACAACTGCCATTGGATCTTACAGATGATGGCAGCATTTTACATGAGTTAGTCAACGGGAATCACCTGACTTTGTCACACTCCAGCATGTCTCTCACTCTCTCTTCCCACTTCTCTCTCTGTCTCTCTCTGTCAAACTGCTTTCTCACTGTCAACAGCACCGTCAAAGTCTTAGTCTGAAATTAGCAAGACCTTTTCTGTCTGGCCCCTGTGCTTTAACACTGAGTTTATGCGGTCTGAGTCCATTAACAGCGGAAAGGTTATTGTTACGTTGTTGTTACATTGCTATAGTTACTCCAATACCTCTCTTGTCAATCTTTACGTATATTATCCATTTAGATGGCCTAAAATGTAAAGAAAAGATGTGTCTTGTGATCACAGCTCAGAGGTCAAAGTTCATCACTTATGATGCAGTCAGCTAAACAAAACACTGTAACTGACTTGCGAAAGAACTCACATATCTAGCTTTTGTTTCAAAATAGCAAACCATAGCTTCCTATATTAAGTTGTTTTACATTATTCATTGCATAAAATGGTCTGATACAGAACAGATATCTACCTAGACAGTTGTGATTTTACAGATAACTTCTCACAACAGACTTAATGCAGTTAGCTAATTACTGATATTGTGTTTGAACAGTTACATAGCAAGCTGATTAATTTTTTTTCTAATGCAAGGTTGGTTTTCTTGTCCTCAAATAAAAACCATTGCTAAATGCAATAGAAGTTGAAGAACTTGCTATGTGAAGCTAACTTGACGTTAGCAAACGTGTGATCTCGCAGGCCTTAGCACAACACACAAACCAACACTTCCGAGGCCAGGCTAGCTGCCTGAGGTGCTTTGGAAGAATGCTGAGTCAACACGGCCGCACACCCACGATAGAATGCTAACGCTTTCGCTTTCAAACGGGGGAGCCGCACCAGATCGGGGGAACCCGGCTCTGGGTGTAAGGAGCCCGTCTGTCTCCTTCCCCTAGCCTCTGTCTCTCACCCCCACACCCCCACCCCCACCCCCCAGCCCCGCCGTCGCCGCGTCACCCTGGCCAGCGCTGATACTGTCGCGTCTCTGTGCCACGGGAGCAGCCAGTCTTGTCTCGTACCCAAGACGGGGTGTGAAAGGCACAGATATGGATGATAAAATAAAGGAGGAGAAAAGAAAAACAACAGCTGTGAGTGATATTAGTGCGGCAGACGAGGGGGAGGGAGGTGGGGGGGTGGGGTGGTAGGCGGAGCCCTGCCCAACACAGATGGGCGTGTGAGGCTGACTGCTCCACAGCTAACTGCCCTCCTGAACCAAGTGAACCTGCTCGGCCACTTCTACTGTTAGGAAGAAAATCAGAGAAAAGAAAGAAAACGAATGTCTGTACGTATATCTTTAAAAAAGCATGTAGACACACTTTGTGTGTGTGTGTATACATAGCCTATACATACACACATACATAATTATTATTTATTATCCAGTGATATGTGTGCTATTAATGCTTCTGCTTACTGCTTGCACTGGGCAGGACAGTGAAGGTACATTCAGAGCCTAAGGCTGACGTTACAGCATGCAGCAACACAAGCACAGAAAAGCATCTAGCGCGCTAATTCTGCACAAAGACAAAGAAATGCTGATTGATTTAGCCCACAACTTCTGGCCAAGAGTGATGTAATATGACATTCCCTATCAAACAAGGCAGCAGAGAGGGAAACAGATAAAAAGTCCGAGGAGCCCGTCGTTCGGCCATGACTGCCCCCCTGTCTGAGCGGAGGGGCCACAGTCCAAAAGTGCGTACTGTATGTGTGTGTGTGTGTGTGTTTAACGGAATAAAGGGAGGACGGAGGGGGTGTGGAGCTCATCTTTGTGCATGAACGCTTCTGTTAGCTGGAGGACAAGTCCGTGTCTGTGTGCATACATGCGTGTCGTATGCACGCACGCATGCGCGCTCTGGGAGTGCGTCCATGCATGCGCGGGTGCGCGTGTCGTGTGTGTGTTTGTGAGCGTGAGCGCGAGTGCGAGTGCGTGTGCGTGTGAGTGAGTGCACACGTGTGTGTGTGTGTGAGAGACACAGAGAAAGAAAGAGAGAGAGAGGCCTCACAGGTACACAGTCTCGCTGTGTTCCTACGACTCGGCGAATGTGTTGCGAGGGGGTGGGGGTGTGTTGTGAGGCAGTGGGAGGGTGGGGGATGGAGGGAGGGGTACTGGGAGGCTACATCACAGTCTTTCCAACTCCCGCCAGAGCCCCGTTGCCATGGCTACGGCAGAACGGAAGCCTCCCTCGATATATTCTATTAGGGCCTGGACGAGACTTGGAAAGAGAGACGGAGAAGGAGAGGGTGGGAGAGGCGCAGGAGCTCAGCCAACGCTCTGGAGAGGGGATGTCGGCCTTGGGGAAGAAACGGGGCTTCATAGCAAGGGCTTCAAGGCACTGGGATCCAGTAGATTCCCATGTAAAAGGTACGCAGTAACTGTGGTACTCAGGAGCTGCCCCACACCACCTCGTCTGTGAGCTCCAGCCTCTATCCCCCTCTCCCTCTCTCTCTACCCCTCTCCCTCTCCCCCTCTTCCTCTGTCACTCAGTCTCTCACCCAGCCCACACAAAGCTCTGACCATCAGATCACTTCCCCTGGGTTTAACATCTCCAGGGCTTACCTTTGGCCAGGAAGAGCCACGCTCACATGTTCTGAGCTGCTCCTATGGGACTGACCTCTTCCTCTATTGCAACACAACTACCCCCCCCCTACTCCCCACTCCCCACTTCCCCTACCCCACCCCCCTTGCTCCCCCGCCCCCCAGCCCCCCACATGCTCACCGTGCAGTCGACCTCTTCGGGCTCCGGTTTGATGTGGGCCGAAGGCATCTCTCCCTTTGACTCAGAGCTGGAGGCACTGGGCTTCTTAAGACTCGATTCGCACTGGGGGAGAACAAACAATTTGGCGTGAGTGACAATGAGAAGAGGCAACAAGAACCAAAAAAAAAAAAAAAACAGGTAAGACAGAGAGATGGAAGGAGGAAGACAGAGGAAAAAGAGGAATAAACTGTGGAAGACAGAGGGAGAGAAGGAGGAGAGAAAACGGGGACACTGGCCGGCAGTCAGGGAAGAGAGGAAGGAGGGAGGTAAGAGAGAAGAACAGGTAAAGTTAATAGGGAGAAACCGACATTAAAAAGGTTACCTTTTCTTATGGGCTCAAGAAAAAAATAATAAAAACCTGAGGAGGATTTTAGATGAAAAAAATAAACTACCTAAAATGACGAGACAATAAAGGGAGCTTAAACCTAGAGAGTGTGACTCAGGGAAGGGAGTGAGAGAAAGAGAGAGAAGGAGAGAAGGGAGGGTGGAATGCTAAGCAATACAGTATCCCCTCCCGTTCTATAGCAACTGGCCACACCCTGTTCTTTAACACTGACAGAGTGGAGCTGAGCCGTCCCCAGCACAAGAAGAGCAATGTGGAAACATTTAGGCGGGGGGGGAGGACATGTGACCCAACTGCAGCGGATTCCACACTGAGGTGTGGCCCTCGCCAATCAGCCTGGGTGTGGCTCCTCTTTCACCCCCCCTCCCTCCCTGGCCCCCCTCCCTTTCTGGAAAAAAAAAAAACCCTGCCTCACCACAGCCCCCTCCCAGCGCCATTGTAAAGAGAGACAGACTACACACAACACAGAGACCCCACTATGAACACAAACAAAGGTACTATTCAGCACACCACAACACTGGTAATGGACATAACCCGCTGCAGAACGCCATAGACATAAAACAAAAACACAAAACTCAAGCCAGTTAAAACGCTGCTGAGTTTTTTTATTATTGCTTCGCACACAGCTTGGAGCGTTAAAAAAAAAATCTCCTTGCCCCTGTCGGCCGGAGCGGCCCTCCTTCAGGCTCTTGAGTGCAGAGCATGTAGAGGAACGCCTTCTGCACTGCTGGGCTGGGCCGGACTGGCAGTCGGAGAGGACGGGGGGGGGGGCATTTTGGGAGAGGGTGTGTGCGAACGCTCCACGGCCTCCCCTGGGACCTCATACTGTGGGGAGTTCCAGGAATAAACGAGGGTGGGGTGGGTGTGACCCAGACCCCCCAACCCCCCTCCAACCACCCTCCCCGCAGGAAGTTGGGGAGGGGGGGAGGTGCGCCTTGCTGGATGAGGGGGTCTGCAGAAGAAGGGAGGTGTGGGAGGGATTAGGAGAGAGAGCACAGAGCTCTTCCCCAAACCCCCCACCCCCCCCCCCCCCCCCCAGCCACAATCTGGGTCACAGCTCTCGGCTCTCACAGCCCCGCATTCACTCTCTCCTCGGCCCTGAGACCGTGCAAGCGGAGAGGTGAAACCCGCACCCTCCCGCTTCCCTTCAGCGGTGACCCGCGTCCGGGACAGCCAGAGAGAGACCCGGGACCCCTCTTCATCCTGCCCCAGGAACAGGGGCTTCACTTCCTGTCCCTGTAGGAAACTAAGTGCTCTCTTCCTGTCCTGAGAAATCACACCCTGCCCAGGAAGTTCTGGACTGCGTGCCATCTTCTGTATCTGGTGAGACAGCCCTCTACAGTAATGAATTGCTGTCGATCGAACTTTCAAGCAAAAATTGCCTCAGCGTCCACTTCATTGTTTTTTTTTTTTTCTCGAGCGGTCATACTTTGCATGCTAACGGCCATGACCGCCGTATTTACCCAGTGAGTCTAAACCACACAGCGGCAGCTGCTGCCACCGCATCTGCACACAGTCCTGCACTGCTGAGGAAAACAGGGCACCACACACTGAGGGAGTAAATAACCTACAACGTCCCAAATCTGGCCTTCCCCTCCGTCTTCCGTTCTGACACAAACCGGTCAGAGGCCGGCCACCTGACCTTTGCCATTTGTCCCCCCCCCCCCCGACCCCTCGGGAGGTCCCCCCCCCCCGACCCCTCGGGAGGCCCCCCCCCCCCCCCCCACCGCATGGTTAACGGCTCCTCCGCTTCACCGCTTGCGGTCCGCGCGCTAACGTGCTCCCCGCCGGAACGAGCCACGCCACTCCGCTCCTCGGCCTCAATCAACAGCAAGGACCTCTTTCTGCCGCTCCGCCCTCCACTCGGGCCAAGCACTCCATGAGACAGGGGGAACCGCCGCGAGTTTCAGCGAAGAGGAAGACCCCTTCCAGTCCGGTTTCGTTTGCTGTTAACCCGCTAACGATAACGTAGCTTCCCTGCGTCTGTGTTTGCTCTGGCCGCCTCGGAGGTACGCGCTTCCGGTGTGTGCGCACTACACAAAGGCCCCGTTGGGCCAGAGGTCCCACACCAGTTACAAGCGCAGTTTTACTTCTTTAATGCGGCTTACTTCCTACAGTGGGTCGGCTCTGAGGTTTCTGCTGACTGGGGCGAACGCTCCTCTTCCACTTCCTCTGCCAGGTCTCTCAGAGCTTTTTAGACCAGCAGTCACTACGAAGGGAAATTTCACAGGTCGCGACCGCGGGGCTCCTATTTTGGTTAGGGAGGAAGTGCTGTTACTTTCAGGGTGATCCTTTTTTTTTTACCAAACACGGTTATTTCCTAGCACAATGCCTCCACAAAAACAAAAAAACCACGCTGACCTCGTGGTCATCGCAGTTGACTTCACAAGGTGCGTTCACGTAGCGAAACCCGTTACTAGTCTTCAGATTCTGAGGATCACAGATGGGGATTTTTTATTTCATAATTCATGACAGCAGACATAACTACCATTCAAATCCAACACAATCGGTATTATCCGTGGCACAGTTCCTTGACGCTCCTGTGTTTACCTGTAGAAGGTCGCTGTGAGGACTGAAACACACTGCCCCCCAGGCCAGGGGCTTTTTACTGATTGTTCCGTTGTGTTTTCATTTACATAAATGCTTTATTTTCTTTCAGCGTAATTAAATGCGTCTGTCAATGTATTGAGAAGCACTGCACCAGTGAAAGGAAATAAAGGATTACTTCTCTCCTATTGAAACTACAGTTCCCTCATACGTCAGAGCCAGAGAGCTGCTGCTACTGGCTGGAGTAGAAAGGGGGGGGGGGGGGGGGGGGGGGGGGTGGTAGCTCAGGACACAGAGCCAAGCATTCAAATGGTAAAGCACCTTTTCAGGCAAAGTACCTTTCTCCCTCTTCCACTGCAACTGGCCACGCATTTCACATTCCCAGAATTCAAAGTCTGCAGGGTGAACGCTTCAGCGCTCTAATTCTAGGTGCACGTGTGAACACACCCATGGACACCTCTGCAATTTAACCGCAATGCAATTTAAAGCAGCCCGGCTGGCTGGCTGGCTGGCTGACTGAGGCGGGCCGAGCCCCGGTCGTTTTGGCCCGCGAGACCCGTGATCTCCTCCCTCGTGCCAGACAATGCAACAGGGGGATGTTTTCACCGTCGTCCACGTATGCGGGGGCCGCAATAAATCCAAACAGAAAGCAAAAGTCTCGACTGAGACAGGAGGCGGCTTTGAAGGCGGAGCCTTGGGGCCCGGTTCCCGGGGTGATGTTGCGCAATCGCGTAACCCGAGATCGGAGGCTGTGTCCCGCGCGCTCCCTGGGCCTCGCGTGGAGAACGGAGGGGGGGGGGGGGGTCAGACGCCAGCAGGACTGGGTCGGGCAGCACGGGACCGCGGGACAGGTCCCCAGAGCAAGGGGACCAGATTGCTCTCCCCGCTGCACCCCCTCCAACCCTCCCCCACCCCCACCGAGTACACAAGTCAAACCTTTGCCCAAATTCCACAGAGCGGCCTAGCCCAGCCCCCCCCCCCCAGCCCCTCCCCTCTCTCAGCAGGGGGGGTGGGGTGGGGGGGGTGGGGTGGGGTGTGTTTAGCCAGTTGTGGCCTCTCTTATGCTCTGAGCCTGCATACAGTGAGGTGTACATGCGTTAACACACATACCACCACCACAAGTGAACACAGCCAACACCCCTCACCAGACACATGTCCATATGGGCCTGCAGTCTGCGCAAACCCTGACTACGCCCTCAGTGTGTTGACAATCTACAGACAGCATTCACAACACAGCCACCTCCTCCATGGTTGTTTGAGTTAGAGGTGTGGAGGAGACCCCCGAAACACTCATGTGAAGGCGTCAAACCCTTCACCACTTAAATAAGTTTACGCAGTACTTGCCAAACTCACAAGCACCGCTGTACAGCTCAGAATTCGAAACGGGAACGTTTGTGCACATACCGAATAAAGACGACTACAGACGCAATGAGTAATCTGTTGGTGCTTCAGACTATTACTATATACGACTCTGTAGGCTGGATGCAACTTCAGAGAAGTCGTGATAGCATCATTTACCAGCGCTTATCTCCCTCTCATTTTAAATAGTAACCGAGTGCATATAGAATACAGCATGCAAATCACAACTTCAGAGCTGTCAGCTAGCCCCAGCCAAGCAGGCCTGAATGGAGGAACCTACGTGTGAACAGAAAATTACTTACAAATCGTGAGGAGTAAGCAGAGGCACAGCAGGGTATAATAAGCGCTTGCTGTGTACCTTACAGGGCCCGAAGCAGCCGCTGCTGTCATTTCCACAGGGGTGGGGGATTACTGTGGGAGATGGCACGGAGAGTGCACACGTGTGTGTGTGTGTGTGTGTGTGTGTGTGTGTGTGTGTGTGTGTGTGCGCTGTTTCAATATGTCAGGCCTCTGTAATATTAATGCTGACTCTCCTTGGTGCGTGCTGCCTTGCCCTGGGGCACATCTTGTTCTGTGTACCAGCCAGAGCTGTCGCTGCGTCTCTGTGTGGCCGATTCGGGCGGCCTGGGCCGGAGAGAGACGGGGCGAGAGAGAGAGGGGGAGAGAGAGAGGGGGACAGAGAGAGAGAGAGAGAGAGAGAGAGAGAGAGAGAGAGAGAGAGAGAGAGAGAGAGAGAGAGAGAGAGAGAGCCACTGCGTCACCGCGAGCTCCGTGTGTCACTAACCCCTCTGCCGCACCCCCACCCAGCCCTACACAGCTGTGACCTTACATGTGTATCCTCCCCTGGCCCGCCCTCTCCCTCTCCCTCCCTCCCTCCCTCCCTCTCTGCCTCTCTCTCTCTCCCAGTCCACTCTATCTTAAAGACACAGGGCCTCACGCTCAGCCCCCCTGCTCCCTGGGCAGCCTCCCTCTGTCGCCCTGGGGCCCCCGTCTGTGTTCTCTCCCCCCCCCTCCCTCTCTCTTCCTCTCTCTCTCTCTCTCTCTCTCTCTCTCTCTCTCTCTCTCTCTCTCTCTCTCTCTCTCTCTCTCTCTCTCCTCCTGGGCCTCTCGGCGCTCCCGCGATGGGCCTCCCGCCCTCCTGGCCACACCAGGTGTGCTGCGAGAGCCGCATATACACGCACTCCGCTGGGGACACCGGCAGAACCGCCTCACCGCTGCGTGAGGTCAGAGAGTGGCCTCCACTCGTGAGGGGCTGGACCTGAACCGGCGGGGGCTTACGAAACACACCGGTCATCTCCCTCCCCCTCCCCGCCTTCTGTCCCACGCATGTGTGTGTGCGTCAGAGGGGCAGAGCAACAGGAAGAGAGAAAGAGAGAACAACAGAGAGAGATGAGGACAGAGAGAGTGAGAGAGAGCGAGAGAGAGAGAGATGATGAAAGAGAGACAGGGACAGAGCGAGAGAGAGACAGGGACAGGAACAGAGAGCCACAGAGAGAGAGGAAGACAGAGACAGGGAGACAGAGATGTGGACAGAGAGACACAAACAGAGTGACAGGCAGAGAGAGAGATAAAGATTAGGAGAGAGAGGAAGAGCAACAGACAGACAGGAAAAGAGAGAGAGAGAGAGAGAGAGAGACAGGTAAGAGAGATGGGGACAGAGAGAGGCAGAGCTAGAAAGAGACAGGAAGAGAGAGAGAGAGAGAGAGACAGACAGACAGGTAAGACAGATGGGGACAAAGAGAGACAGAGCTACAGAGAGAGGAAGACAGACAGTGAGACAAATAGAGAGATGTGAGAGGAGGACACACAGGAAGATGGTGAGAACAAAAGTAAAACAGAGATAGAGTCACGTCACTAAAATCATGAGATAAAAACCCCTTAACATACACACACTCAGATTCTCACAGTGCTTAAGATACATGACACATGGCAAGCACACACAGACACACACACATGCATACACACACACACAGATTCTCATAACACTTAAGATACATGACACATGGCAAGCACACACAGACACACACACACATGCATACACACACACACAGATTCTCATAACACTTAAGATACATGACACATGGCATGCACACACACACACACACACGCAGGGAAACGCCTGGGAGTGTCTCCCAAAACGCCCAGCACAGTCACCACAGTGGGAGAGGCCGCTGCCTTATCTCACCACACCCTACTGACGCAGGTCGTGCTGCCACTTCCCACAAGCCCTCTGCACTCTGCGGCCTCTGACGCACTCCCTGCACACACACACACAGGCCCAACAAGAGAACAGGCCAAATTCTAAGCTGCAGACAGGGCCAACTGGAGTGTAGGCCCAATCCTGAAACACACCCAGGCCCACTCATAGCACTCTCGAGAAGCCTGCAGACAAAGTAATGCAGGACAGTGCTACACATGGCACACGCTGTCAACAGAGTGTGGCAACATTCAGCCCCTTTCAGCATCGGAAGAGTCGACTCTTGGTGCTTGGTGGTGAGGCCACAGTAGCTGTGCATGTCTTAGCTAGCGTTCTCGCTCTCTCTCTCTCTCAGCACTGAGCACTGGTACTTCACATGTGGGTGACTGACAGTGTTCACTCAAGGAAGGAAGAGGTTTTTTTTTTTTCTCTTTCACAAGACAGGAGGCTCATGTATGCAGCTGAAAAAAAAACTGATGCTGTGATGATATTTACGGAAGGGTAGTTTGAGAGGCACAGGGCACACTGTAGGCACCCTTTAAAACACACAGAAGGATGTTTTTTTTTTTTCCCCTAATAAAACCAATTCCTGTGTTCCTCTATGTTACTGCACACATTAAAAGCGACCGGCGACAGTCACATTCAAATTCACACAGAAAGTTGGGGACACACAAGCTCCTCTGTGCTACGGAGAAGGTTCACCCCTCAAACGCACACAGAGCGGCCGACGGCTTGCAGCTCCGCACGTCAATACCCACGCACACACACACACATCCAGACACACCCTCCCCGCCCCTACACCGCCCCGCCCCCCTCCTCTCCCTTTCACTGCAGCCAGCTTGGCAGAACTGCAGGGGTTGCTATGGGGACGAGATTCTTTCCCTGGTTAATGATTGTGCCGCGATGGTAGGGGGTCATTCTGTCACATCAGCTCTAATCTGTGGAGACATGGACAATATCCCTACTTTTCCCCCCACACCCCGACCTCTCCCTCGCCCCCTCCAGGAGCTCTTGGCCCCATAACCCCCCCTCCCCACCCCTCCATGCCCTCCCACCCCTCCCCAAAAAAAAACACTTCCTGCACTCCCAAAGCTAAACCACACAGCCATCCCCCACTCCCTCATAGTTCCCAGCTCCACACCCCTCCAGCTCTGACCACCACTCCCTGCTTCCTGTCTCCAGCTCTCCTTCCCCTAGACACACACACACACACACTCCCCAGCTGCGTGCCCAAGAATCCTCGGCCGTCAGCCCCCACAAAGTAAACGTCGCTCGATCATATCTGTTTTGTGGCTTTTTTTTTCCCCTTTTCTTGTCTGCCCCTCTCCTGGAAGGCTAACTCAGAGAGCGAGAAAGAAGACAGCCCCAAAAACTGGCGTGGTTCTCGGCCTCTCAGTGCGGGACACGTCAGAGCGTCGCACATGACATTACGACGCAGATCTGCCCGTTGTTTTTAACTCATCGGCAGACTTTTTGCGCTTTCTTTAGCCGTTTCAGTTAAAGGACTAGCGTAAATGGTGCCCCGTGTTATCAGCTGCTCTGGTGATTTGCAAAGAACAAAGGTCTTCCAGGGGGGAGCTGACCCAGGGACGGATCGTTCAGGCTTTAATGGTGCTTTCAGCCTGGATTCCCTTCTCTGGTACGGCGGCCTAGGCTGACAAATCGGCGCAGTCCGTATAAAGTCTGACAGTGATAGAATGCAGGTACAGGCTGTGCGGTGTGTGACACAGATTCATTCATTCTTGTTCAATCGCCACACAGTCACCGGCCCTCCCTGCGACCTCAGTGTTTCTGGGCACGGGCATCAGCCATTCTCATCACCTCCTGCTCCTTCATCTCCCCAAACTGCTGAAAGTCAACCCCCCGTTCTCCTTTGCTCGCCATCTCTCACACGCTCCCTTGACCAGTTTCAAACCATTTTTCCTTCATTTGAGACTGCTCTCCCTCCCCGTACCCAAGAGGGCAAACAAACCTACCCCTCCCTGCTTACAGAGACAGACCCGCAGAGCTCTGTGCATCTAACTCAACAGGGTGGGAGCGCTTCCCACCCAGTGTCGGATTACAGGAGTCAGCTAAGCCTGGACTGTGGACAACCTCGGAACGAGCGCTCCAAGGGTTCGTCCCTCTCCACAGCGCCGCTGGCTTCGAGTACTCCAGGTAGCTCGATTTAAACTGCCGGCCACTTTCCAGCACGAACCGAGACGGCCTATGTGAAATCAACCGACGCAACAGAGTCAGCACCAGGCCGACCTGCGCCGGCAAAAAGGAAACCAAAAGACTGACAGCCCCAGAGCTCCGAGAGGATGCAGGAGGTGGATCTTCCCTGTGAGCCCGAAACTTTGCCGCTACCTCTTACCCCCCGACGATCAAGCTGATACTCAAGTCTCTTACATGGCATCTCTTTGCTTATCTTTCACATCATTTTTTTTCTCTCCTGGCCATATAGAAGAACCACAAACTGAAAGCATGCCAGAAACTCGGTGATAGTTTAATACCCTACAGGCTTGAGAGACTCCTGAGTGACAGCCAGTATATATATAATTATTTTTAAACTAGAGCTTTCAAGTACTCTGATGTGATGTCTGTGCAGCTATACAAGGGAGATAAAGCACCGTCTACAGCTACAATACAGATCTGCTCCAGAATGGCACTGTAAACTCACTGATGTCATTGTTATGAATCTATGCACAATGATTGGCTGGGAGTGCATGTTCCTGCTCCACACAAGTGCAGCTGATGATCAAACATTTCTGCAAATTATTCCAGTGTAGAATCATTATGCATTCCAGCCAAAACCTCTGAATTACATGTTAAGCTGCAGCCATGACATGAACGACTTACAGGCCTACTTTTCAGTTTTGTTAGGCTGTACAGTTATGTGTTACTGAGCAAACAAAAAAGGTACTTCATTCAAAGTGCAGAAGTAACCATGGGGAGGTAAAGCTGAAGCGTTCAGATATATTAGAATGGGTGCTGCAATGCGTGTGATACCAGTCGATCTACAGGTCTCAGGTCATGTTGAGACAAAATAAGTCCCAGCCCTTTCCTCCTCCTCCATTATTGGCATCAGCAGACTATTCATAAAGAAGCCAGGCTCACAGCTTCACCCCCTCTCAAACACAACTGAAAAACTTCTCCAGACACCACAGGGTGTTACCAGCCAGACTGCACTTCCGCCTGAGCAACCAGCTTGACTACACGTCCCCGCGAGTTCCTCAAGCAAAAACTTCACACGCCATAACGAGTCACCAGCCAGCCTGCAAGTCCCCATTAGTTGCTTAACCACACTGGCAAAGACGTGCCTACAACTTACTTAGGCAACCAGGTGGTTAACTGCACGTCTTAAAGGAACAGCACAGAGACGGGACAGCGCGTTGCAGGGCGATGCCCGCGCTCTAGCCCCCACCCTCCCCGGCCTCATCCCGCCACTTGCAGGAATCGTCCTGGTGAGGCCGCACACCCGCCCGGCCCAACAGCCCTCTGGCTCTCTGCTGCTGCAGTCTCTGTCCCACCAGACTAACTTCATTTTTAACTGGAACCCTGATCCTAAAAATATCTCTCCACTGCTGGACCAGGGCTGGCCTCACTCTCACAACTAAAAACAGACGCCACCACCCCCCCCCCACCCCCCACCCCACACACCCACCCATCCACCCAAGCCCGGTTTAGAGCAACAAGAGAACACCTCTGCACCCACACAGAGAGCAACACCTCCTGAAGGTTTGGACTCGTGGACAAGAGACAGTGTTTAACCAGGCTTCGGCAAAGTTTGTCCACAGTTGTTAATAATTGCTCCGATGTCTGGCACGCCCTGCGCCCTGCATAGCCTGTCCTCCAATGAGAGGCCGCCGCTGCGCTCACCTCAACGCCTCTGCCAATATCAGGGCTTGCTCAAGCTGCAGCATTCAGGAATGCTTCTGGGCTTGCTTGTAGATTACACAGCAAGAGCTAATCCCTACCATCGTGGTGTGGGGAAAAAATTGTGCCATTGGCTGAACTGTGGATCTCTGTCATGCATTTTATATTAACCAATAATAACTAATAAAGGTGTATATGATAATTATCTGGCTTATATAATGCACAGCCATTCTAAAACTTTGCTGCTTGTTTTCGTCTTACCAATTTGATATGTTGTTATGTCTGTGGTCTCACTTTTTAACACCTGAAATCAGATCAACAATCAGGGGGTGTTGGCAAAGTAATGGCAATTGAGTATTTACGCTCGATCTCCCATTGCGTGGCGTGAATGAAACTCAAAGTGCGAGACCACATGAATGCAGGGTCAAAGGCAAACGATGCCATGTTCCTACAGTCTGGCTCCAGGCGGTACACCTGGCTCGTTCCCAGTGCTTTCTGCGAGCGCTACTGTCGCTTTAAGAAACTAAGATGGTGTCTTGCTAGCTGCAGTGGCTGTGTTTCCTTCCTGTCTCGTTTTACCCGCACTTTAAACCTGTACTCGATCCACAGAGAAAGGGGATGAACGCGAGAGAGACGTCAAGAGAGGATCCCCGGTCGTACTCGGTACCAAACTCGACTGCCGATCTCTTTTTGTCCACCTGGGAGTAATCCGAAGGACCAGCGCTGTATTTTTGGGAAGAGAAATAAAATACAGCTGCCTTCTGTACATACTCGCAGCTCACCGAACTAGCTAGCCAGCTAGCAAATGTGTATTACAGTATCCTGTGACTGTGCGAGTCACCTAAGCTAGCAAGCTAACTCAGTAGCTAGGCTAACTAGCTGCCTACCTTCCTCGGTTGCAGTCATAGTCCAGTCGCACATAATTGGGCACATGTTGAGTTGACAATGCGAAGTCGTGCTTTAACGTCAGCAAAGGACCACAGAACAACAGATCGTACAATAAAATGATCAAAACGGACTTACTTTCTTGTTACGAGTCTCCGTGTGCATCTCGGTAGCTAAGCGGGTGCAGTGGTGAAGGGGTGGAGTGGAGGGGGGTCGAACGGGCGGGGTATAATAGAATAATAGTAATCTTGCTGGCAGTTTTCCACCTTTCAAATTAATTTTGGGAAAAGCAGCGGTCGCTTCCTCGGATCGTCTTCTAGATCATAGCTTCGGCGTCGAAAATCCTTTCTTCCCCAGTGTCGCTCTCAGTGTGTTGTTGCCGTGTTCAGGGTTGGGCTCGTTCGCTCTGTCTCTCCTCCGCCTCTCCCTGCTTCTGACCCCACCCTGCGTCCCCACCCCTCAACTGTGTCAATCAGCGGCAATGCAGCCAGCCGCAGAACAGCTCGAACCAGCGGCAGCAGCGCCCCATGGTTTCCAAATTTGCCCTCCGCATTCACATATTTGCACACATCTTTTTTAAAAAAACACGGAGAACACACCCTGTCACCCCACCTCAAAACGAGATGTTCTATGGAATTACTGCATGCTCACTTGCTTTTTAACGACTTTTACTGCTGTTACTTAGCCTCTTTGCGTTCTCCACAATATACTTTCTACTTTACACATTTCTTGCGGATTGTTATCCACTACTCTTACGTTTGTCGTTTTTCCTGTGTTTTTCTACAGCTGGAAAAAGTGTGAGCCCAGGGACTCAAAAATGCATAACAATGGTACAAGCCATCAGCCAGCGATCCGTAATTAGCAGTGCTGTAAATAGTTATTCACTGTGGTCGGGAAAGTCCATTTTTCATGTTTTTTTCATTAGTTTCACTTAGGACACCACCGTCGACTCAGCGCCGCCGTTATGTGAACATTCAAGTCAAAAGAACATTTCTGCTGCGTGAAGCTGTTGCCTGCGTGCAGTGAAATGTAGGCGACTGCTACACTGGACCGAAGTTTCTAAGAAGCTGTGCCTGCGCGAACTCTCCTATGATTTATATTATCTCGAACATGGGAGGGGCAACTTGGACATGCATTCAGAAAATAATCTCTGGCTCTGCATCAAAGGCCACGTTGTGGGGCATTCCTCGGCCCAGACCAGGATAGCAATATTAGATAACCTCTCAAGACAGGTTGGCAGAAAAGCTTTTACTTTTCTGCAGTTCCTTCTTGTTGCAGCACTGTCCAGTTAAAACTCAGATGTTGCACACTCTTTGTCATAGTCTGTAGATGTGTGTAATATACTTACCATTGCCTGTGGTCAAAGGCCACAGCACTCATTGTGGCTGTCAAATGCATTTTTACTCATAACAGTAACTTTCACAGCATGTATTACACATTTTGTTTTTTCATCAGGTTTGGACTGTTCTTGTGGACAAACTGCTGGTCATGGCCATCTGTGCCTGGCCACACCCATCCAAGCCATACTACAGAATCACAAAAAAACAACGTTTGGATCACTTTCCACAGCATTGCTTGATGGGGTCAAATTTGGTACATTTGGTTCAGCGTTTAGATGTGTGTGTAATAAAATTTTGTTGCCTTAGGCAACACTGTGGTTAGTGATCTTGCACTAAGGACCAGTCATTTACAGCAATGAATCCCACTTTTGTGAACTAGTTAAGAATGTCATGAAATCAATTCTAAATATTTACTTTGGTCAATGACCTGTTGAGCTCAAAATGCCCTAATTGTGCTGACATAAAATGGATTACTGCTAAATGATCATATGTACAGTGGGGTTGTGAATTTGTGCACAGATTACTTATACATGTAATCTGCCGAGTTCAATAAGTCAGTAAGCATTACTAGAATGCCTGAAGATTTTTTTTTGTGCAATGCAATTGTAGCATCTATGTTTGACATGGTTAACTCTTTTCATACATAACTGCCTTATTTTTATTAAATGGACGTGCAGTAATTAAGAGACTCTCCCATAATGCCTCTGTGAATTTTTTTTTTTTTTTTTTAGAGAAATTACCTAGCAACTGATGATGTTGACAGGGTTTTCATGTCATCACAAGATCTACAGTTAGTGAACAATGAACCATCAGTAAAATTTATTTGTTATCTTGACAGCTCACCACTACTCTTTGAGCAAAGAGGGTTTACCACAACTGGTCATGACAACTGCTTTTTTGGTTAGCCCACTGCAACTCAAGTAATATGCAGTCAGGATGAGCATCATTTAAATTAAGTCACAAAGTCTTCATGAAAGATCATCACTGCTCATTGCATTACATTACTAGCATTTAGCAGACGCTCTTATCCAGAGCGAATTACATTAGTTACAGTTTTTTTTTACAGTGTTATCCATTTATACAGCTGGATATTTAGTGAGGCGATTGTGGAATAAGTACCCTGCCCAAGGGTACAACAGTAGTGGCCCAGCGGGGAATCACACCGGAAACCTTTCAGTTATAATTCCTGCTCCTTAACCAGTAAACTACTCTGCCACCCATTAAGGCTTGGAGACAAAAGAACCTGACCACAAACGCATTGTCTTTCACAAGTCTACAAAAACATTTCTATACCACTGGCTTGGGAACTCCACTGTGTATCAGAATGTTCTCTGTGAAAGGAAGAGGGATGCACACCATTATAATTAATTACCTTATCACAATTAGTAACACCTGTGTTGTCATGGACACTCACATCGATTTCACCTTGCATACCTCTGTAAAGGTAACTGTGCCATGAATCATTTTAAGACATGACCAATTGAGTTGAAAAGTTCGTTATTTCAATATTTTTTTGTCAATCCCAGTACAGCTGGTGTACACAAGACGCAGACACACTTTTAGTGTTACATTCAAGGTCTTTGCAGTTCTATGCTCCAGGGGTTATTTGAGAGAATTCATATGTGTTTTTCAAAACTAAAAGTAGAACTGTTTAACATTTCATAAATGCCTCTTCGGTCTTGACCATATCTGGTAGGGTGTTTTACTCATTTTAATGTAGGCAAAGACAGAGGGATCACTTGTTATTTTAGAGACATCCTGTGTGGTTGGAGAAGGGTGCGTCATTCAAGGAAATGAAGCAAGCGAAATATGATTGCTAGCGAGCTGCAATTTCTTTGGTATGATGTTCCACTGATCCTTTTGCGGGGGTCTTAATTAAAACAGAATGACAGTTTCCAGGCCACAGATTAACGTCGCAACTTCTGAAAGGTGCAGGGCACCCAAAATTTTCGGCCTTTGCTTCAAATTTTCTAAATGGAAACAATGCATATACCAGCGTTAATCTGCGTAGGTAAGAGGGCGGGTACCTGATTGAAAGCTACGCAGTGTAAATATTCTGCACAGATAAAACCTCTACGGTGACGAAAATGCTCCACTTCTACGTGGGATGTATCTGCTTATGTATGAGTAGGCTAAAAGTTCAAACGAAAGGTTATCAACCGATTCTGCAAACCATAGTATCGGATATGGAATCCAGTAGTCAAATACTCAATTAAACGCACAAGTATTTGGGTTAGCAGAGAGAATTTAATCATATTATAACTAAGAAACTATTCAGAGAATAATTCATGAATTCATGTGTCTTTTACCTCGTACCTTTAATTGATACCGCATTAATGCAAAACCTGTGGAGTTTTTTTTTTTTTTTTTTTTTTTTTTACAATTTTCTCTAAATGCGAGTAAAGCTGTAAGAGAAACAAGTTTTTAAGTTAAACGCATTGATGTCTTTTAAATGCATGCAGACACTGTATCTGTAAATTATATTAGCCGACGTTTGCTGACTCGAAGTGTAACGTTATCAGTGATCGCTGTCATCCTTTCTTTCACCGGCACCTGCTCTGGGGACGTGATTCCGCGGTATGCACTTCATTTCCCAAGATGCCTCAGTCCAGAGCGGCGCACTCAACAGGAAGGGGCATTGTTTTGCTAGACATGCGGCGGTAAGCAGAGCAGTGCTAGTTTAAATATTGTGGTGATCTAGTTTCTGTGTGAGTGCAGGTATGACTTGTTTAGTGTCGCCTGGCAGCGTCCCGGAGGTGCCGAGATTCAATATTTGCCAGCCGTTTCGTGGTGCTGCACGCAGGAAAGGAAATTGTTGCACCGGAGCCACTAGCAGTAGCAGCCGGCTAACTCCGAAACGTTTGCAGTTTTGACTTTCTCACGGTGTCGCGAAACGGAATACATGTGTTCTGTGAGCACCGTTGTTTTTGCGAGTGTATTAACTGTACATTCATACTCTTTTTATTGTAAATCGTTGTCGATAAGAGTGTCTGCTAAATGACAAAATCTGAATGAGTGCTATCTAGCTGTGTTAGCTAACGTTAGCTAAGCATGTTGAGATGCTGCAGCCAGATTTCATGTGCTTCGTTAGCTTGCTGTTGCATAGAAGCTTTAAACAATTTACAGTGCTAAGGCTTTCAAACATAAGGTTCATTAGATCTTGAGAATGAGAATGAATGTATCGGTTGCACATTGACAATAATCTGCTCGTCCGTCGTGGACGTCCATCGTCCCTGAAGGTGGTTTACGGGTGTGGAGATAATCCAGTGGCTACCGGAAAGCAATCGAAGTTGTTGTGCTGACCTGTCACTGAAGTATGTGGACTCCATCAGACTTAATCAGTTTTAATCGATAGCGAGTGTGTCATCATGCCTTTCGTTGAGTGAGCTGGTTTGCACACCTCCGGAGGACTTCGGGAGGGGCCTGTTGCAGTCCTACATCTGGAGCAGTGCCGCTTGTGCCACCACCACAAGCCTGTGACCCAGACAGAGGCAGCTTAGACAGCGTATTTACTATATAAGTATGAAAGGTGTGGTTTAATTCTATGGACAACGTGTGAATGTGTCAAGGCCTTCAGGGTGAAGTGTTCGTAAGCAGGAAGGACTTGGGATGTAGTGATGCATAATGTTTTCATTATCACTCTGTATGCAGTGTGGAAGGAGGGCTTTCACAACAGAAAGCTCAATTCGCTTTAGTCATTTATTGTTTAACGAGTTGCTGAATTTTTGTATGTCCGTGAAATGTCAAGGTCTCCGTTTCCGTTTTCAGCGTCACTCGTCGTTCCTGCGAAGATGCCCCGATTCCAGAGGAGCAGGAAACGGAGGGACAGAGGCAGCTCCACAGCTTGCTGCTCCAGCAGCTGGACACCGAGGCGGACCTGAGCCGGTGAGACCCCCTGCTTGGCTTTTACATTATATTACATTATTGTCATTTATCAGGCGCTCTCATGACTTTCATAGGTTACAATTTTTTACATTATCCATTCAAACAGCTGGACATTTAGTGAGGCAGTTGTGGGTTAATTACCTTGCCCAAGGTTACAGCAGCAGTGCCCCAGCGGGGAATCGAACTGGAAACCGTTTAGTTGCAAGTCCTGTTCCTTACCATTATGCCACACTGCTCTCTGTGCCATGAGAAATTTTGTACTGCACTCTGTAGTCACAGTACTAGTGAATAGGTAAGTTGCATAAGTTACTGCTGTAAATTTTTTGACACTTCATTCCCCCTTAGACTACAGAGAGAAGAGGTCTAAATTAATCATAAAGGTTCTCCAGCAACAGTGGTGCTACACTGCCACACTCTCGCCCCTCTCCACTCACCGCCCTGTGTTCCGTGTTCCGCAGGTGCGTGGCCAAGAAGAAATGCTTCGCCCCCGCAGCCCTGTACAAGCCCTTCGGGGAGCAGGCTGCTGGCGTGAGGAGCCTGTCCCAGTTTCGGGCTCTGCAGGACAAGGAGCAGGAGCTGGCAGGCCTCAGGGAGCTTGGCCTCACCGACGCAGAGATAGAGCTGTGGAGGAGCCGGGACACGCCGGAGGCAGGGGAGAAAGTACGTAGAGCCTGGGGGAGGGGGTTGCGGGATTCAGTCCACTTTTGATGTGATGTGTCTGTGTATTTCAACATATGCTGAACAACATTTTTCGTACTTCACGGGTTTTAGACCGGCCTCAGTGCAGAGGTGGATTTCATAGATTACCATGCAGTGGGAATCACCTTTGAAGAAAAAGAGCAGTTATTCTTTTTATGTTTGTAAGACAAGTCAGGAGCATTTTCTGTGGTTCAGACCTCCTTTCAACAGCTGCCAGAATTTACTTGTCAAACATGTAAATGTGCAGTGAGCCCCCAAGGCTAACACTCCACCCTTTATCCCTAAGCCTCCAATCCCTGCACTTTTTCTCCCTGCGTCTTGTCCCCTGACAGCAGGAACAGGGCCACGCCCTGGTTGCAGGGGAACTTCTTATACAACCACACACACACACACACACACACACTGTTCTATTGAAAGTCATGGTTATTATTGTGTCATTAATGTGTCATGGAAGCCTGTGTGCTAATTTCTGGTAAAATGCTGCTGGTGTTGTGCTCCACTCCTCCTTTTCCAGTATTAGTAAGCTCCACCACTGAAGGGGGCTGTCTGGACCTTGCCCTAATTCTACATTTCAGCTCATCCCAAAGAAATTCTGTCAGGTTGAGGTCAGGGCTCTTTCTTGGCCGCTGAAATTTTCCAGTGTTATTCCGTTCAAATCACACATTGTCACACCCACTTTGCTGAATTCAGTGTCCCACGAGGGTTTATATCTAACCGGTTATATCCCCAACCCTTGGCACATGCATTTACCCAAACACATTCCGTAATAGGTGGTACACCATACATATGAAGGTTGCATTAGAAGAAATTGTCTACAAAATTAATAGTTTCAAAAGTAATGTGTTTGTGTATTCAGACTATGCTGGTTGGTGGATAGAGATGTCCTGAGGAAGCAACCAACTGCAACACTTTGTACAGTATATAATTTGCTCTTAAAAGTGCCACAACAAAAACTCTTTTGTTCATAGTAATAGTAATTACTCTTTTGTTCATAGTAATAGGAATACTGGGTAGAATGCCCCCCTGGACCTATAATGGCAACTTAACAATGACGAATCAAGAAAAAACTTTGGAGCATTGCTGCTTTGTGTTAGGTCTAAGAAATGCAGTTAAACTGAAAGTAATGAAATGGTTGAACAGGCAAGGGATGCCTCATTAGAGTTTTTTGCTCAAGATCATACCTCTGTAATTATTAATAATGATATAAATATTACATGTTTGTCAATGAAAATGCACAAGTTACCGTAAGTTTTGCTCCCTGGCTATGCAGAGTTATACATTAAACAAGTGTAAATATAAATGGACTGTACTAGCTGATGTGGTCAGTAAGAGTTCTGCCCTATGCATCTCAGTGATGCATATACAATGAAAGTGAATGTCCCAACTGTTTCTTGATAAGGATCAAGGTTTTCTGTCTAATCAGTTCCCGATGTTGTTGTGTCTCCTGCCTCACGCACCCACCCTTGCGGACGCAGAGCAGAGGAGTGTGTGCAGCCCCGGGTGCGAGACACCAGCGTCTGCAGATCATCCGAGACAAGATCGAGGCCCGGGAGCAGCTCCTCTCGCGTCCCCAGCGTCTTTCGGCCAGCCGGCCTCTGTCCCGCAGGGAGATGGAGATCGAGAGGGCGCTCTTCCAGGGCAGCGACCGGCTGAACTTCCTCTCCGCCCTCTACCACCAGGGTAAGCCTGCTCCGTGCCTCCGCCAGTGAGAGAGAGGTGCATACAGTACCAGTCAAAAGTTAGGACACACCTGATTAAGATAATGGGAAATATTTGGGAAAGACGTTTTTAATCTATTGAAATTTGTTTCTTAGGCATCAACTTCACTATTTATATTTGTCTATGTGTGGATTTCTTTCCAAATTTTTTTTTTTTAATTTTAAAAAATATTTTTGGCTACTTTGTGGAATCATAGTTTTAATTTGTTTAACACTTTTTTTTGGCCAATGCATGTCATTGTTTTGATGCCTTTACTATCGTTCTAAAATGGGGAAATAGAAAAAATAAAGAAAAATGCTTTTCTTTTGTCTGGCACTGTATCTGTATCTTTTGTCTGGCACTGTATCTGTATCTGTCTCTTTTCTTTTCCTCTGGCTGTAATTCATCATTTTACATGAATGATATGGTTCGAGAGCACTGGAGCATTGTGCCCTTGGTGTAAATATGGAAACCAGAAGCCCTGTTCACAGCATCACAGTAATGGTGTTTTTCCTCGTCGCAGAGGATGACTCAAAGTCCAGTAGCAAGGGGCCGTCCTCCACAGATCCTCTGGACCTTCTCTACCGGGACGTCCTGAGAGACCAGAAGCCAGGGACAGCCTCGCTTTCCGACGAAACTGAGACAGGAACCCCAGAGAGCACGTTGGTCACACAGCCCCAACCAAAAACTGACCCTGACAGACGGCAGAGCCCACATGGCCACAGTGATCACAGAGACTCTGACTCACAGACCCAGAGCAACACCGATGTGGGTTCTATCGGCTGCCATAATAAAGACTCTCATCAATCTGTAGAAGCTCAGAACGCATTAGGCAACGCTCGTCCTCAAGACCAAGGTGGCACCACTCGATTGGTCAGTCAGAGCAAGATTAGCGCAAGCCAGCCTATCAGAAGCCTGTGTTCCGTGGCCAGACAGGGTACAGGAGGTCCTCTTACAGTCAGCGGCCTGGTGGAGCAAATACCAGAGGAGGAGATTCGGGCGAATCGAGAGACGGAGGAGGAGATCCGCTGCATCCCGCGGTTCCAGAATTACCAGCGAGGGGAGCCCTCCAAGGTGGGGCTACTGCAGTGTCTGTCTGTGCCGTCATTAGGACATGAAGAGACGAGTTGCTTATCTGCCATGATCTGCTGGATCATGTTTCAAGACTGTGTTACTGTACACTGTGTTACTGTACTGTGAGTGTGTGTGTGTGTGTGTGTGCGCGCGCGTGTGCATGTGTGTTTGCAAGGTGCCTTTTCTGTAGTTCAGAGGTAGTTTGCGTGTTTCCACTGCATGGCCTCTCTGTATAACCCTTCTCTCTCTGCCTCTGAAGGTGCTGTGTGTTAAGAACCTCAGTCCGCGGGCCTCCCTGGCTCAACTGGTCTCCCTCTTCTCCCGTTTCCAGCAGCCTGATGGGCCGTCTGTGCTGTACCGCCTGCTGACCGGAAGACTCAAGGGCCAGGCCTTTATTACATTTTCAGGTAACACGCGCGCGCACACATACAAACACACAGACACACTGAATGTCACAAAAAATCCAACACTTATCAGACATGCATAAAGGTGGAAGGGGGTGGCAGTGTAGCATAGTGGTTAAGGAGTAGGACTGAAAGGTTGCCAGTTTGATTCCCCACTGGGGCACTGCTGCTGTACCCTTGGGCAAGGTACTTAAACCACAATTGTCTCATTGTGGAAAAAAAAACTGTATTCAATGCTCTGGGTGAGAGTGTCTGATAAATGACAGTAAATGACAATAATGAAAGTTATATAAATATACCTTAATATGTTGTCACATGCACACTCACTCACACTTTCATACATCCACACACACAGATAATGGATGTAAAATCATGTACAGGAGTAAAATTAAACCATGTGACCTGTTATACCCTCCTACAGATGTAGAAACAGCCCAAGCCGCCCTGGAGCTGGTGAATGGGTACCGGCTGCTGGACAAACCCCTGGTGATCGAGTTCGGGAGACAGAGGCAGGATGGAGAGAAAGATAAAGGGACAGAATCCTCCCATGCAGGGCACAGCTCCGAGTCCACAGAGCCAAGACAAGGAAAGCTGCAGGAAAGAGGCCAGGCCCTGCTTTCTGTTCCACAGGGGACTTGCCGCGAGGAGAGTGAAAAATCACCTCTGAAAGACTTTAATGGATCCTCCTGAGGACTGTGAAAACAGTGTGCAGTAAAAAGTACCGCGTTAAAATATGTTGATTTGACGTCAGTTGCAAGAGTCGTTTTCTTTATCCCTTTTCAAGAGAAACATTGTTTTGGCCCAGCATTTTGTCAACATTTACCCTGGAAATGATATAATGCTCACACACTCCAGTAGTGCAGAAAAGGTTGCTTTTTATTGCATGTGCAAGAGCTGGACCAAAATAAAGGTTTGACCCGAAGAGGTCCTCTTCAGGTCAACATCAATGGACCTCTTGGGTCTAAACATTAAGCTTGTTTATTACACAACCAGTAAAAACAACCTTTTGGAAACTACTACCGTGTGCAAATGCTATATACTTCATACTTTATTTATTTGTGTGTGTATATATACTTTTCAGCTTTCTAAAAAATTTACCATCATAGTTTCACTTTGGAAGATCACCATCTACAGGAAGGAAGAACAGACAGTTTGGTACGTGTCATTATGAGTCTAACCTAACCTTCATGTACACTTATTTGAGCCCCCTACAGAAACCATGCAGTATTCCATGCAGTTGAAACTCTCCGCCTTTGTTATCTTTTTTTAAGACATAATTAAAGTAACCGAGATTGCTAGAAGCTCCGTCGTCATGTCCAGCACACCTAATGGTCGTTATGTTGGGGAGTGAGAAAAACTGTCTCCGTCGTCTCCTATATCATGACTGGGAGTGTCCCACGAGATACCTCCTCCCAGAGTGTGCGTCACACTTCATTGCGTTTATTACTCCCACGACATGTCAGACATTGAAAACAAACAGAAGGGGGTGGGTCGCCGCAAATGGAAAGCGGCGGCTTAACACGGGTGGTCGCGTGCAGTCGCAGGCTAAATTCACAACTACCCTCGGATCCTCGGGTCCAAGCGGCCGCATGTAGAAGTAGCAGAGCGTGACCTCCCACTTAGCACTGCTGCTGGAGGAGGACCTTTGTGATTAATTTAGACCACTTCTCTCTGTACTCGGGGGGGGGGGAGCGTGTATGTGTCAGAATTTACAGCAGTAACTTTTATGCAACTTACCTCTTCACTAGTACTATGATTACAGAGTGCAGTACAAAATCTCTCATGGCACAGAGAGCAGTGTGGCATCAAGGTAAGGCGCCAAACTTGTAACCGAAAGGTTTCTGGCTTGATTCCCCGCTGGGCTGCTGCTGTTGTACCCTTGGGCAAGGTACTTGACCTAGAATTGCCTCAGTAAATATCCAGCTGTATAAATGTATAAACTTGTAACCTATGCAAGGCGCTCTGGATAAGAGCATCTGCTAAATGACAATAATCTAATAGATATATCTGTATTTTTGTAATTTCATGTTATACCTGATAGGATCTGTCTGGTCGTGTTACAGACATGTCAGGACATGACTTGCAAGTGTCAGTGTTTAAAATGCACCTAATGACAATGCATTTTCACTGCATCTGCTTCACTCCAGAGGAACCCATTGCAGGGGAGAAAGAATGTTAATGCTTGATGAAATGTCGGCATAGAGCAATAAAGTATGTGGAACCATTTCAAGATGTAAACTTCACACTGACGCAGTTTGTTGTTTTAGGTCTACTAACTGGCTAACATGGACTTCTGAATGCACACCCCATCACCATGAGTGGCAGGCGTAATATAAATAGGATATTTTGCCACGTTAAACATCACGTGGAAATAGCTCTATTGACTTCCTTTGCGAGTTCTTAAAAAAAGTGGCACGTTGGATTCTTTATACAGTATGTGCAGTGCTGCAATTGCCCACAGGGGGGCAGATTATAACTGGATTGGGGTTGCAAAAGTTACTGTGTTCTGCAAGAGGTCATAGCATGTGTTTACTTATTTATTTATTTGTTCAGCAGAAAGTTTTTATGCAATTCAAATCAATTGAATGGAAGTTTAATTGGAGTTGACAGCTATTTGGGAAATGACAAAATGTATGTTGGCAATAAACAAGCTCTACATACTGTATAGTTCCAGTGGAATATTGTGTTGGAGGTAGTATGCAGAACTCTCAGTTAATTTTCATTTCATGTCATGTATTTTCATGTATTTTGCCATCATTCGAGTGCCAGTGTCAAATATTCACTTATAAATCACTTATACTTTTCTCTGTCTTGCCTATTTCTAAAGTCATCATTCGGAGCACATCACTCAGTTTGTTTAACTTGTCATTTTTAAGTTTTACTGAAAAATAATGTTTTCTGAAAATTAAATTAGTGCAACACCGGCCTGTTCAGTCGTGCTGTGAGTTTTATGTCATATGCGAGATGGTAAAGATGCGTGCAAAGAATGATTAGAAAAGTGCGTTTTGGGAATTTCTGGTTGTAATATGTATACACGTCACTAGGTGGCACTGCAGATGATTGAAATGGTTAAAAAGCAAATTGGAGGGGAGTATGTTAGATACTATTGTAACAACAGATTTTCTGGGAGGGAGGCAGTTTAACCTGAAATAAATGTTGTGTCCTTGCCATACTGATTTCAAGAGGAAAATGTACTATTAGGGAAGCTGGCAAATATATTTTTCAACAGAGCCAGTCCAATGGAAATAGAAAACAGTTGCATTTTTCTTTTGAAAATCATAAGTGCTGATAAAAGGCCTTTGTTTGTCATATTTCTAAATGATGAAGTATTGAACCTGTAGCTACCATTTAGAAGAGTAAGGAAAAAACATGTGGGGCTTTGGATGGGTTTGTATATATATAGATCCTAGCTGAAAACAATAGGTGTGGTTGGAACTGGTTTATGCACACCATGTCCTATATTTATCATGGTAGTTCTTCCATCTGCCACCTGAGCTAAGACAATAACCTCAGTAAAGCATCTGTGTGACCCATTATTTTTATTTATTCCTTTGGCAGACTCCCTTATCCGTGATACCCTTACATAGCTTATATTTATTTGTGTATTTACTCTTGGCAGTAAAGTTAATCACTTTGGTCATGGGCATGACTGCATTTGAAGTTCCTGCATATACAGTGTTTTTTTTTTTTTATTCCAGGGTAAAAAGAAAGAACAAGAAAGCAGTTGGAGAGCAGCTCCCAGAGCCACAGTGTGAATGTACCTGACTTAACGCCCCCTGTGGGTATATATGGTAACTGCACCCTGTACTCTATTTAGCTTTATGGTATTTAACTCTTTGGTAACTGCACTCTGCTCTGAAATGCACGCATTTTACATCATTGCATTACATTATTGTCAGTTAGCAGATGCTCTTATCCAGAGTGACATACCTAGATTACAGTTTTTACATGTTATCCATTCATTCGGCTGGATGTTATACTGAGGCAATTGGGAGTTGAGTTACTTTCCCAAGGGTACAACACCAGTGCTGCAGTGAGGAATCAGACCAGCAACCTTTCAGTTACAAGCCCTGCTGCTTACCACTATGCTACAGTGCTGCCCAAAAAGTGGCAGTGGGGGGATTTGAACCTTGACCTCCATGAAGACCGCTCAGCTACACTAGCATTTCTCTCCCTTCATCTCTATCCTTAGCCTCTCTATCTGTCTCATCCTCCAAGCTGCCTAACCCAAGTCCACAGGATATCAGCTACAACACCATAGGCATGAGGCAGAACCCAATAAGAAGTCACCAGTTCTGATGGGATCAGAACAGGAACTCTTCTCCCACATCCCTGTCATGGATCACAGGGATCCACTAGAGAGCTGAGGCTCAATCCAGGATGACTTCAGGCCCTCCCTGATCCATTCACTGGCCTCTCACACAGCTGGTACAAAGTAAAGTAGGTCACATACTGAGCATTTGTGGCCAGGCTCTTCAATGCTCTACACAGTAAACAAAGTCCTATTATTAGTGCCATTATACTGTAGTTGGTTTTTAAACAATCATCTCTCTCTCAATTTTGCGTTCAACACATTGCATGCTACATATTTTTATTACAAAATGTTCCCTGACAAACTGTCAGAGTTTTTATATGTATCCCAGTCTATGTGTATGTTTTAGCTATTTCATAGTCCTTAACCTCATTCAACGGACTACAAAAGAGCAAATATGATGAGAGGTTTGTTTCAAAACACTAATTACGTTAATGGGTCATACTTCACCATAATCCATCTCATTCCATTCCTTTTAAATTGCTATAATCCTGGAAATGGTCTGAGATTGCTAAAATTAGGTTTTGTGTGTGTGTGTGTGTGTGTGTGTGTTTGTGTGTTTGTGAGAGAGAGAGAGCATGTGGTATTTCTTTTCTGTGTATGTAAGAGAGGTAAGGTGTCCTGGGGTCTTGAGCTTTTCTTTTTCTCTGTTAGCAATAACTGAACCACAGCTACATGGAAAGGATAAGAACGCCAATCAAGTCCTATAAACTCAGGTTGCTCACCTGGACTTGTAAAGAGGTTAAATAAATGCCAAGGGCCATTACTAGTCACCCTGTACAGTACTGGACATGGCACTGCACCCATCCCTGTAACCCGGCCATCTGGTCACCCGGCCATCTCCGTATGACCTACACTGGATAGCAGCTGACCGCAATGCGCGCATCGCTTGATGAAACTATCGATCGGGGAGAGTTTCTCTTCTCTGCTTGCTTAGCCTTGTGCACCTGCACCTTAGCTTTCTTTCCTTTTTTAATCACTGTTTGCTCTCTTTCGTGTTTTGAGCACACACGAGCGATAAGGCCTGACCCACTGCTGCAGAGATAGGAGGAAGCTGTCTGTTTGCTCTGGCTGTACTTTGGCCACGGCTGACTGGGCCTGCCCGCCTGATGCGGACCTGTGAATGGTCACTGATTGTCAGAGGTCTGCTCCAGTCTTAAGTCATTTAGCCATAATGAACATTTTGAGTGGATATTGTCAATCCTCCTACACAGATCTGCAATGTTGTTTTTCATTATTTTAAGATGCCATTTAAATGTTGTTTCAACATAATGTTCCAATTCAGCAAAGATCGGAGCAAGAGTCATACTTTTCATTGTCATCAGCATGACCATAACACGAACCTAAGAGACGGTGGCAGTGTAGTGTAGTGTAGTGTAGTGTAGTGTAGTGTAATAGTTAAGGAGCAGAACTCATAACCAAAAGGTTCCCACTGGGGCACTGCTGTTGTACCTTTGGGTTAAGTACTTCCCCCACAATTGCCTCAGTAAATACCCAGCTATACAAGTAGATAACATTGTAAGAAAACTATCCAATCCAATGCATATTGCTCTGGATGTGAGTGTCTGCTAAATGGCAATAATGTAATGTAATAATGTAATTAGTTAAGAAGGGCTGAACCCTGAAATGGAGAGCTGTATCCTGAGGTAAAACTTATTGGAAGCCTAGGGCAGCAGTGTTACAGTAGGTCATTGACACAAGACACAGGCCTGTCACAGCAATGAGAAATGTACATCCTCTCCACCTTGTTGGAGAGAAAGGGTTTAACTTTCACTGTTGCTCCCACTCTGATATTTGTTTGGATAATCCCCCCTCCCACCCCCACCCCCACCCTGCCTTTGTATGTGAACCATCTGAATTTGTACAGACAACCAGCACTCTAACTTTTAAGGACACGAGAAATTTTAATAATAACAACATCAATAGCTTCATTGCAACCATTTATGAATTCCAGTTAATCAAAAGAATAATTACCAGTGATAATTGTCCCATATTATTGGCCCTCGCATTTAAGAAACAATTAACCCCTGTAAAAGTAACACAGATTTTTTTAATAGTTCAGCAATGGAGACCTTGGCAGTTACAACTATCAAATATAAATGAGAAGTATATGTCTATACAGAAGTAATAACAGCTGTAACAGACTTCCACAGTACCAACATTAAATTTCAACAGGCACATTCATTGATTTTCAGTTCTGTAATTATGCTTGATCCCCGAACTGTCCTTGCGGACTATTAGATTCAGAAACTGTGATCCTGAACAGGAGAAAGTCTCCTGTAAATTATAAGCCCAGGCTGCCTGCACCGCGGCCCTTATCTCCCCATGGAAGGACACGGTTGGACCGGAGCAGAGAGAAGTAATGATTTAATCATTTAGTTCATTCACAGAAGTGCCTTTTGTTAGATTATCTTGTTCTTTTACCAGGGGGCACAACTTTGTGGTAAGAGCGTGCTTCAGAGAATGTCTGTGAGCCATTCTTCCTTTGTGGCTCACTGCTCACCAGGAATTCCTCCCGTCTTTTATGGGTCACCCCTAGGGTAGTGGTCTTTTCAGTTGCTTCTTAAAAGATTTGACATGATTTCTCTCTGGGCCGTTGAAAGGAATAACGATCTCAGCTGTATCAGTAGGGTCTCCTACTGACACCGAAAGCTCTCTCAGCGCTAACAAGACAAAGACAGAAGCACAGAGAGGTAGAGCTGAAGGCAGCGTCAGACGTAGCCCGTGACATCGTAGCCAGACGCGGCGTTGTGGCGGGGCGATTTCTTCAGCTCCTGGATGGGAAAGCTGGACTGGCTGCTGGTGCTGGCATGGCTGGCGTTTTGGGTCTGGGTCTTGGTAACAGTGTTGACCCCCGTCTGCAGAGTGGGGTTGCGGTATGTCATGGTGTGGGGGGTGGCCCTGGGGAAGGAGGCGGCGCGGTCCGGGTAGGGGTACCCACCCCCGGGCCTCCGGGTCCCTCTCCGCCCATCCTGTCCCTCGCAGCAGGACACACACAGTAACCCCCCGCCCAGCATGGACATCAGCGCCGAGGCCAGGCCCACGAAGAGGCATTCGCCCAGCTCGAACTTGTAGCTGGTGGGCAGGTTTGGGTGGTAGAAGGTCTGCACCACCTCGTGCGTGGTCCAGGACACCGGGATCAGGCAGAAGAGGCCGGCCAGCAGGAAGAAGCAGCCCCCGGCGCCGGCCACCTTGGGCTTCTCCGCCGTGCCGTCCAGGCAGACGGTACACTGCATACCCAGGCTGGAGGTGGCGCAGCCGAGCACGGACAGCACGGTGGAGATGACCATCATGGCGCGGGAGGCCTGCAGGTCGGAGGGCAGCGCCAGCATGGAGTTGTACGTCTCACACTGGAAGGTGCCGGTGCTCTGGTGCACGCACTCCATCCACAGGCCCTTCATGTTGACCACCGCCGTCACGATGTTGGAGCCGATGAAGGCGGAGGTCCGCCAGTAGGGCAGCACGGTGGCCACCAGCGTCCCCACCATGCCCAGGAGGCCCAGGAAGAAGCCCATCAGCTCCAGCGACGCCGAGCCCATGGCCGCCGACTCGTCCCAAAACACCGGTCTGCCGAGCTCGCGCGCCCCTCCCCTCTCTGACACATGCGCTGATCTCGCTCTCTGGAGCGCTCGGTGACCCTTCCCGTTAAGCTTGCACTAAGCCCCTAAGGTATCCCCTGTTACACTTTCCACGTCATTTTTTCACACTCCTGCACCTGCGTGTGCCTTCTGTGTGGTCTGTTCACTCCTAAACCCTCTCCGTTTTGCACCTCCTCTCCCTTCTCTGGTCTTTCAGGTTTATTAGGATAAGAGTCACAATCTGTCACGCTCCCCTCAGATCTCTCCTCTCTGTCCCATCTGCCTGTGCCCACACTGTCCCTCTCTAAATATTAGGATCCTACCTCCCAGTGTCCACGTAAATACACATCACCATGTGCGGAGGGTTAAACATTCACTCATCTCGCATCTCCCAAAACAGACCTTTGGTACCCCCATGCCAAAAACAAGGCCAACAGCACAGGGCAGCCAGGGCCATGCACATCCTCTCTGCCGCCCTCTGTTGGACAAAGAGAGACAGAACAAGAGAACTGGGTATGCCTCATATGAACTTTTGCAGTCTAAGATGCAAAGAGAGGTACACTGGTGAGGGGGAAGCACTAAACTCCAACCAAGGCTGAGCTAAATAACATAGAGCTACTAAAGACGAATCGGAGTTCACATTCTGAATATGCTGTTTATTTTCATCATGCTCAATGTAAATATGCTAATTTTGTCTGAACAGCAATTGAAATATTGCTGAGGTCATTTGCACAGCATTGCTAAAGTAATACTAATAATTAATTGTATCCTGTTGTAACAACACTTAAATATCTTATGACATAGCACAATATGTAGGTTGATGATGTGTGATCTTGGAGGAGAGCTTTATTGTAAAACCAATTTTTTCCTATCATTTTGGATATATATTTAATGACATAATGTTTTGATTTAATTTATGCAAGATCACTTAGGGTGAAAGCAGTTTCCAAGCACTGAAAGGATGTAAGCGAGTTTAACCCATCCAGGGCAATGGTGTATAAGCCCTTCTCAACAGTGAGCAGATCATGGAGTTAGGCTATAGGATCATGACAGGCTTTGAGTCTGAACAGCTCTGATCTAATTCACCAGTGGATTTCTATCACGGACATCTGTAAAGCTTAGTCAGTAATCAAGACTTCCCTTCTTAAAATACTCTCCCTCATGGGTACTGCTTTTTTTGCGTCTATTTGAGAAACACAGGGAGAGGAAAAAGCAGATGGAGAAAATAACAGGCAAGAAGAGAAGACGGTCGTGAAGGATGGATCCAGTCCGAGCAGGAAAAGTGCAGCAGGGACTCAAATGAACAAAGTTTTGTACATTGGTCAAGAGGCTTAAATAGCTTAGACAGGTTTAGGGGAAAAGGACAGACTTGGAAAGTGGCACAGGCACACACACACACGTACATACCGTAGCAACGTCCTGGTGGACTGCGGACAGGTGGATGGTGCTGCTGGAAAAAGAGTCAGACACACATCAAGGGTAGCAGTGCATGGGTGTGTGTCTGTGGGGAGCGTGTGTGTGGGTGTGTGTGTGTGTGTGTGTGGGGGGGGGGGGGGGGGGGGGGGGGTTGCTCGGCACAGCTCTCTGCCTGGATCATATCCCACCTCTTCCCCTAATTTTGCTTAATCACAGCTCACGTGTTACCGGCAGTGTAATGATCTTAACTCCTAATCTGCTCTCTGCTTCGGGGCGACTGACCAAAGGTCGATGCCTACGCAAGTTCATTAGAATGGTGCACACAGGGGGAACCCCGGGCGACCAAGCTGGTTAGGGTCTCCGTGCAGGCTGACTCCTGCACCTCAGACTCAGAATGTGAGTCTGAAAAATGATACATTTTACACATTAAATTTTGGACAACTAGATTGCATGGGCCAAGGTGCTCAAACTTTGCCGTCGGATGAATTCATAACTAACTCGATTTCCTTGTTTTGTTACATTATTTATTTGATACGTTTTCAGGATTATGACCAATCAGGACCAAGTCCAGTGCAAGGGTGGTTTTCCGTTTCCATGGTAATTGTAGCACCATCTTTAGAGAGTCTGTCTGCTTGCAGGCTGGGAAACGGCATCATTGTCGAGAGACCTGGAGATGTTAATTCACTACCACAGCATCACCATGGAGGAGAATCATTTTATTTTTTCCTCACAGACCAAATTTTAGCCTCACAGACTGGACACTAACATTAGCTCTGCATTTAACAAGATTAGCTTGAGAAAGAGCTGGAAATTCATCATACATTAGTTATCAGCTGTTCAACAGATATATTCAGGGGATTTCCATGACTGTTACCCCAAATTAATTCTGGGCCCCCCCACTGCTTTGAAATCCCCTCTCCCTATGTGAGCTGTGGCCATTGTGAATCTGTTCAGGTCTATGGTCTCCTCTGACCTGGCATGGTATAATTACAGCCTTGCCATCTAGGCAGAAGAAAATACAAGCACGCTACCTCATATGAGGTCCTGGATCAAAATGAGGGTCAATTTTTGTGCCTTTTATTTCATGTAGCTGTTAACATCTTACTGTGTAGTTGATGTGATCCCTATTTAATTTCACTATCTGAAAAATCTGAAACAAGACTAACTTTGTTAAAGGACTTTATACAAATAGTAACCTTATTACAGCACAATAATATTGAGACTTTTCAATGTCCTGCCGGACAACAAAAGAAACACAAATAACGCTGCCAAGATTTCTCTTCAAAAGCTGCACTGTAACTACAATGAACCGGATTGATGGAATATGGGGTTTTTAAAGTTGCAGTGTGTGCCTACAAACACAGGGAGGAGCTAACTGTCATATTTGTATTTTTGCTCTGGATTTTATGGCCTTCTGGGGTATCTTCACTGTTTGCAGACTCTTTTGTTAATAATACCATTACTTCATTGGACTACACAATTTATTATGAATTGACAACAATCTGAAAATCATTTATTCTTCTTCCTTTGGATTGCCCAAGTGAAACTTGCTTCATTTAAAGTGCAGTGGAAGTCTAGCAGATTTGCTCAGCCAGAGTAGTCCACCTGTCAGCATTTTATGTAAATACATAGATACTAAAAGACATCTGGAAATGATCAGTTCTACTTATGGGTGTGTCTATGGTCTTGTGTGTGTGTGTGTGTGTATTCTATATTACTATTCATTTATGTGGGAACAGTGTCCTTGCGCCTGTTTGTGTGTATAGAACAGAGGTTGAGTGTGTGTGTGTGCTTGTGTGTATGTATAAGGGTAAAGGTCGGAGGTAGAGTATGTAGGTGCTGATCTGGGAATAGTGACCCTAGCCTGAGAGCTGCAGGATTTTTCTCCTGGAGGTGAGATTCAGTCTAACAAGGTGCTGGGAGAGGGGGGGGTAATGTGGGCTCTGGAGTGTGCCTGTGGAGGTGTGAGGGGGTGGTGTCATCCCAACACCTCCCCAATCTGTGCAGAGGTGTGAGGCATGGCCAGGAGTGAGAATAGCAGGGTCACACTGAGGCCTGTGCAGCCCTGGGTACAGCACTGGACTCTGTGACCCAGGACAGGGGTCAGACTGCTGGTAAAAACACACCCACAGTCACAGATAGATCACTTTAGTTTCAGTGAATACATCACTCCGGTCAGCTTCAGGAGAAAAATCCTGCAGCTCTCAAACTAGGGTCAGTATTCCCAGATCAGCACCTACAGATTCTACCTCTGACCTTTACCCTTATATACACACACAAAAGCAAACATTCAACCTCTATTCTCTACACATAAACTCACCCGTAATGCCATTGACCCACATAAATAAGCAGTGATGTAGAAGCTCATGAACAGGATCTCATATACCTGTGGTTCAGAAAGTATTTTTTGGGAAAATCCAATGCTGTGAGTTCTTCATAAGAGACATGCAGTCACCTTCACTCACGCTGTTCATTCATGCAGCTGAAATAATGACCCCTACTGTGTGTAATATGGCATCCATTATATGGAGCTCCAACAAGTAGATGTGCACATAAATGCCATGGGATAACCCTCGACATGGTCAACCTTTCCACTTTTAGAAACTTTACCAGGCCTCCAGTAGAATCAAAATATTGCTCTATTGAAATCATTTCACTCTTCTCCTGTCATTTATTTGCTTGATTTTCTTCTCTTGGTTTTCAAAGCATTTAATAGATCAGGTTAACAATTTGTCCAAGCCTACTGAACATATGTTTTCTTACAGCTGTATTCTGTACATTGTCATGCTGAGGCCACATCACCACATCTAAAGTGACAAGGCTGTCTTCCTCCATAATGACATACCTTTTATAAAAAGAATCGCTTTTAGTAGCGTCTCACGTGTACATGCTTTGTTCTGTTGTCACGTGTTTGATGTGTAATGTTTGTATGTCGTTTACCCCTCTGATGTGATTTCAAAGAAAGTGTCCCTCACGCTAAATGCGTACCATTCCCAGAGCTTGTCAATATTAAGTGAGTGTGAAGTGAAGTATCTATGAATGCGAGTGTGTTTTTACCAGCAGTCTGACCCCTGTCCTGGGTCACAGAGTCCAGTGCTGTGTCCAACTGGCATTGAATCCTGGTTGCATTATCGACTCAGTATGGTCACAAGTTTCGTTGGGTGCTCTTGTGTAGTCCTAAACTTGTCATAGGAGGCTTATTAACAAAGCCTAAGAGAAATAACATAAAGGAAATCTAATGTATTTTTAAAATAAAAACATTGTGCATCCTTAAATATGAACATCAGAAATGACAAATCTGTAATGATAATGATAATGTAATTTTTCAGTACACACTGACAATGCATCTTTTAATCACTTCATCATTTTGGGAAATACCTATGAAATCGTAAGTTAATGAACATTAAATGAAGGTGTGTGGTTATCAAGCATTATAAACATATTTACAATAAATTAATATAATGGAAAAAAGCTTTCCTTCATCTACATATAAATGCCTCTTATCATTTTGACAAATGTCTTAACAATCAGATGAGACACCGTATGCTGATATTGTGCAGCTATATAACCAATAATAATGATGAAACACAACAGAGTATCACCAGTGAAAAAGGAAAATTGACTCACAGGTTGAATCAGTAAAGTGAGGCTAAGCACCTGCTCCCCTTGCGCTCTGTGGATTTTTTGATGCGCTTGCTGTCTAAAAGAGGAAATTCCTGTCAAGATGCGACGTTGCCACGCCTCCAATCGTGCGGTATCCTCTGCAGCGAACCACACTAATGCTCTGACTTTCCCCCACATTTCCGTCAGAAAACACACTGCAGGTGCTTTAGGGTGGCTATATCACACCTGCAAACAGCAGCTGCAAAAAAGAGACCAGAAAAACCCAAAATACTATAATGTCCAACCTCTGCATTGGGACGTCCATGCATAGAGAAGTGACGTCACATCAGTGACATCTGCCAAAAACATGTAGCATTGTTTGATGGCCTCATAAGCATATACATATCTCGTTATAAATTGTACATACATATTGTTTGGTATGACAAGGGAATTCTCTAAAATGCACTAATCGATATTCTAGCTTTCCGGTTGTTCAAAATGTTTTCCAATTTACACCAAGGGCCACTGATATAGAATGATAAATGCTATTCACATAATCTCACTTAATCTAACTCCCCAACATAAAGATGATGGGCTTCTTTGTTGCTTTTTGGTTATCATTCTTGGACACCATTGTGGACCAAGACATTTCGAAATAAATAATGCAATCAGTTAATTGCATCAAAAGTACCATCAGAGACATGCAGAGTATTACGGCCATGCATGAAACTGAGGTGAGAAGGATATTATCCTTGCTGTAACCTGAATAGTTGAGGTTCATAGTCTACATGCCTCTTCAGCATACTCCTTCTGGTAGTCGTTCATTACATTTTCATCCTGAGACCAGCTGAGGTGACAAGGCTTTCTTCCTATGACCCTCCAAAATGCCATGTATTTTACCGAGATGATCACTTTGAATGTTATTATCTCCAATAATAAGCTGTTCAGTTGTTGCATTATGTGAGGGTTGTCTAATGCTAATGTACTTGTTTGTGTACCTGTATACCGCTTCTACATTATTACAGAGAACATATGCTGCATGTGAAATGTGTACCATTCCCAGATCTTATCTGCATTAGGTGTTTTTGAAATGAACTATCTATGACTGTGGGTGTGTTTTTACCAGCAGTCTGACCCCTGTCCTGGGTCACAGAGTCCAGTGCTGTACCCAGGGCTGCACAGGCCTCAGTGTGACCCTGCTATTCTCACTCCTGGCCACGCCTCACAACCCTGCACAGATCGGGGAGGTGTTAGGATAACACCACCTCCTCACACCTCCACAGGCACACTCCATGGCCCACACTGCCCCCCTCTCTCCCAGCACCTTGTTAGACTGAATCTCACCTCCAGGAGAAAAAGCCCACAGCTCCCAGCCTGGAGACACTATTCCCAGATCAGCACCTACAGACTCTACCACTGACCTTTACCCTTATGCACACACCTTTTAACCTCTGCTCTCTACACAGAAACACACACAAGACCACTGACCCCACACAAATAAGCACTGATGTACTTTGATGTAGAATCTCATCAGAATCTGCACCCTGTCCATTCATTGTCTATTTGTGCTACTGAAATAATGGCGTGTACCTGTGTGTGTGTGTGTGTGTGTGTGTGTATAAGGGTAAAGGTCAGTGGTGGAATCTGTAGGTGCTGATCTGGGAATAGTGTCTCCAGGCTGGGAGCTGCAGGCTTTTTCTCCTGGAGGTGAGATTCAGTCTAACAAGGTGCTGGGAGAGGGGGGGGATGTGGGCCATGGAGTGTGCCTGTGGAGGTGTGAGGGGGTGGTGTCATCCCAACACCTCCCCAATCTGTGCAGAGGTGTAAGAGTGAGAGTAGCAGGGTCACACTGAGGCCTGTGCAGCCCTGGGTACAGCACTGGACTCTGTGACCCAGGACAGGGGTCAGACTGCTGGTAAAAACACACCTACAGTCACAGATAGATAACTTTAGTTTCAGTGAATACTTCACTCTGGTCACCTTCAGGAGAAAAATCCTGCAGCTCTCAAACTAGGGTCAGTATTCCCAGATCAGCACCTACAGATTCTGCCTCTGACCTTTACCCTTATATACACACACAAAAGCAAACATTCAACCTCTAAAAACACACCCACAGTCACAGATAGTTCATCTCACACTCACTTAATATTGACAAGCTGTGGGAATGGTACAAATTTAATGTCAGTGACACTTTTTCTATTGTCCTTTAGCAGATGTTCGTATCCAGAGTGACAGAGATAGGCTAGAATTTTTACATGTTATCCATTCATACAGTTGGATATTTACTGAGGCACTTCTGGGTTAAGTGCCTCATCCAAGGGTACAGGAACAGTGCCCCAGTGGGTAGGTGAACCAACACCCTTTTGGTTACAAGCCGTTTTCCTTACCACTATGCTACACTGTCACCAGGGCCACCATATGCTTGTTTGTGTGAAGACAACAGAGGTTGAATGTGTGTGCTTGTGTGTGTGTGTGTGTGTGTGTGTGTGTGTGTGTGTGTGTGTGTGTGCGTGTGTGTGTGTGTGTGTGTGTACATGACTGTATGTGTGTTTCCATACTACTCAAACAACAGAGAAAGGGCGGCCTGGGGTCTTGGGCCTTTCCTTCTCTATATTCGTAGTGACTGAACCACAATGAAAACTATAAGAATGCCAACCTCCTCCTGTATTTCCTGCTTATGGGTGTGTCCATGTTTGCATGCATGTGTGCATAAGGGCAAAGGTCAGAGGTAGAGTCTGTAGGTGCTGATCTGGGAATACTGACCCTAGTCTGAGAGCTGCAGGATTTTTCTTCTGGAAGTGAGATTCAGTCTAACAAGGTGCTAGGAGGGGGGGGGGGGGGGGGGGGGGCAATGTCAACCCTGGCATGTGCCCATGGAGGTGTGAGGGGGTGGTGTCATCCCAACACCTCCCCAATCTGTGCAGAGGTGTAAGAGTGAGAGTAGCAGGGTCACACTGAGGCCTGTGCAGCCCTGGGTACAGCACTGGACTCTGTGACCCAGGACAGGGGTCAGACTGCTGGTAAAAACGTACACAGTAACAGATAGTTCCTCACTTAATATTGATATTAAGTCTGGGAAATAGTAACCATTTCACATGACTGCTTTGTTCCTAGGAATCCTTCCAAAACATTATTAAAGATAAGATAAAATAAGATAAGATAAGATAAGATCAGAAAAGATAAGATAAGAAATACTTTATTAATCCTGAGAGAAATTTGAGAGGTGATCATCTTTAAAAGATATACCATAATGGAGGATGGTGGGAAGGAATCCTTATCAAATCAGATGTGTAGTGCCTAATTAAAAATATAAAGAACAGATATCAAACTGTGTGTTGATGAAGTGTGGACAGATTGTGAATCTTGACTATTCAGTGCTTTCAGAATCAAGACAGCAGTGTCAAAATCAGATGCATACGTGACAGGTAACTAGTGTAAGAATTTCAAAACAGGGGTTTGGTGATCTCTTGCTGGAGACCTGACCAAGACCCTAGAAGGGGGAAGTTTGACCACATTGAAGTCTGTTTATAGTTCTAGTATGTGCAACTATTTGTAGGAGATCCAATGAATACACATCATGTTACAATGGCCATTATTTCAGCAGTATGAATGGAAAGGGTGAGTAGAGATGACGCCATGTCTCTTATGAAGAACTCACAGCCCTGTGTTGTCCCGAAAAAATACTTTCTGAACTGCAAATGCGTGAGTTCATGTTGATGAGCTTCTGTCTAACTGCTTATTCATGTGGGATCAGTGGCCTTGTGTGTGATTCTGTGTAGAGAACAGAGGCTGAGTGTGGGCTGCTTATATGTGTATAAGGGTAAAGGTCAGTGGTGGAATCTGTAGGTGCTGATCTGGGAATAGTGTCTCCAGGCTGGGAGCTGTGGGCTGTTTCTCCTGGAGGTGAGATTCAGTCTAACAAGGTGCTGGGAGAGGGGGGTGGGCAGTGTGGGCCCTGGCATGTGCCTGTGGAGGTGTGAGGGGGTGGTGTCATCCCAACACCTCCCCGATCTGTGCAGAGGTGTGAGGCGTGGCCAGGAGTGAGAATAGCAGGGTCACACTGAGGTCTGTGCAGCCCTGGGTACAGCACTGGACTCTGTGACCCAGGACAGGGGTCAGACTGCTGGTAAAAACACACCCACAGTCATAGATATTTCTTTTCAAAAACACCTAATGTAGATAAGCTCTGGGAATGGTACACATTTCACATGCAGCATATGTTCACTGTAATAATGTAGAAGCGGTATACAGGTACACAAACAAGTACATTAGCATTAGACAACCCTCACATAATGCAACAACTGAACAGCTTATTATTGGAGATAATAACATTCAAAGTGATCATCTGGGTAAAATACATGGCATTTTGGAGGGTCGTAGGAAGAAAGCCTTGTCACCTCAGCTGGTCTGAAGAAGACCTCAACTACTCAGTGCTTTCAAAGTCAAGTAAACCATGACAAAATCAGGGAAATAACTTACCTGAAACCATTGCTGTGATTTTATAGATTGGGGGTTTTGCGGCCTCTTGCTGGAGGCCAGGTCAAGACACTAGCAAGGGGAAGTGTGACCATATTGCAGTCTGCCTATAGTTTTTATATGAGCTTCTATTTGTACGAGCTGCCTGGAATGAATGCCATGTTACACGAAGTGGCAGCATTATTTCAACAGCACAAATGGACAGGGATACAATAAAGGGGACTCTGTGTCTCTTATGAGGGCCTCAAACCCCTGTATTGCTCTGAAAAACTCTTTTTGAACTGCAGATGTGCGAGTCTGTGTTCACGAGTTTCTGCATCACTGCTTATTTACGTGGGAACAGTGGCCTTGTATGTGTTTGTGTGCAGAGAATAGAGGCTGAATGTGTGTGTGTGTGTGTATGAGGCTAAAGGTCAGTGGTAGAGTCTATAGGTGCTGATCTGGGAATACTGACCCTAGCCTGAGAGCTGCAGGATTTTTCTCCTGGAGGTGAGATTCAGTCTAACAAGGTGCTCGGGGAGAGGGGGGGGGGGGGGGGGGGTGTGGGCCATGGAGTGTGCCTGTGGAGGTGTGAGGGGGTGGTGTCATCCCAACACCTCCCCAATCTGTGCAGAGGTGTAAGAGTGAGAGTAGCAGGGTCACACTGAGGCCTGTGCAGCCCTGGGTACAGCACTGGACTCTGTGACCCAGGACAGGGGTCAGACCGCTGGTAGAAACATACTAACAGTCACAGATAGTTTATTCTTGAGGATATGTTCACCACAACTCAATCTGATTATGTCTCATTTAGCTTATTTAGAATTCCACCTTCTAGCTCAGAGATATGTAAGATCTCAGTCTTGCACAAGAGTACTGGTGTGGTTTATGAGTGAATGCTAGAATGATCAACTGGGAGCTGACAACACAAGACACATATTACTGCAATACTACCAAAATTGTATATTACTCAATATTGTGGTACTCGTACCACTTGTGGTGCTTTCCAGTAACACTGGCATCAGAAAAAAAACAACTTAACTACCCCCTTTCATGTTGCTCAAAGAAATGGACAGAAATTGTTCATCAGAATAAAATGATGACTAAAGCAAAATAAATACATTCTAGAATGTCTGAACTGCCAGTCATATGTGTTGCTTTGCAACCACTGTGTAAAAATGGCCTGCATAGCAGAACTGCCCCCACTGCATCAGTATCCAAATGCGTTCGTACCAAAGTAATTGATTGCCCCACGCACAGAATTAGTACATTTACATTTATTCACTTGACATACACTTTCACCCAAAGCGACTTACAAGTGAGGCAGAGTACAACACAAGCAAAAGCCATACAAGGACATGGTGCAGCTTGAAAAAGTCTAGAAAACAATGGAGGCAGAGTATTTTCTGGAGCTCATTTCTCATATTAACGAGATGAAATATATGTACACGTATGGAAAGGGTTAAAAATGAAACATAGAGAGAAAACCCATCACTAATGATTATCTAAAGTGGAGAACAGTAATAAAATGTCTGTTCCTCAACCTGCAGTAATGAGCTGGCCATTCTCAGTCCTTTAGGGCCTGTGTGCTTTCTGGCTTCTCACATGCACTTAATTTGATCAACTTAATTAAGATTTAATTAATCAAGTGATAATGTGATCAATGTACCAACCGGCTGGGTGTTTAGATCAAAACAGGATTGCAGCTCTGGGGGCTACAATGGCCCTTAATTAATTTAACTGGATTCCTCGTGAGTATATTTTATCATAATAAAGGACCACAGCTTGTAATTGCTTTTAAATTGTAAAAGGACAAAGCACCCTGCTGTGATATAGCAGCTTTTCCATATTCAGAATTCGACTGGCTCTTGATTCTAACTCGTTTTTTAAACGATGTTTAAATATACTCTTCATGACACAGTTATCAGACTAAAACAACTAAGAAATTAAAACTTCTACACACCTTGCCATCACGTTGCACTCCTGTTTAATGCTGGAAGATGGGGAAGTTGAGAGCTTTAGCAAGACTGTTTGGTTTTAAGTCTGACAATCAAAGAGGAACAACAATAACAGATGCAAGAAATATGTATTAGGTGCAGACTTGTAGATGTTCAACGTCTGTAAGTATTTCAAATGCATGGTCGCTTTCAGTTCACTGCCTCGAATTCCAGAACGGGTGACGTCTTCAGGGTTTGGTGACTCAAAAATGCAGGTCTAACGTTATCTGTAAGAATACACTGTACGCTGTAGCGCGTTTTAAAGTTTATGAATGGCCAGCTGCTAACGATCAATTATGTAATGTTAATTATGTGCCCAATATGTGCTATTATGAGCAACTTTTATAAAGCCTACCACAACAAGAGAGAGTGGCACTGTTACAATTTCTTTCTTTCTTTCTATGTTTATGGTGACATTCAAACAGAGCGAATATCTACATTTTAAATTTGAGTCTGCTGGGGTCTGCGATTACTGAAATACCTCACTCCGGGGGAGCGCAGCTTGCAGGGAGGGGGTAGTATTCTGCTCATCGACGGACAACAAATGTGAAAACAGTGCCCCCGCCGCCCCCACCCGCACCGAGTAAACAACTGTGCCTTTCTATGTTTTTATAGGACTTAGTTTTGGAGATTAGACATTTGGAACTTTTGGAGCAAACTTTTGTCTGCGCGGCGGGTTATAACTCAGTTTTTAAAGGTAAACGCCAAATTAGGCTACTGTGCTGTGCGCCAAATGTAAAGTTTACAGCCTGTACCCTGCATGCGTAAGAGTTTATTTCACCCCGGTCGGTTAAAAGGTTAAAAATTCTAATAAAAGAAATAGATGATTTCATAGATGTGTTTGAGCGTACTTAGACTGAATCCAATATATACCTCGCTTTTGCGTGAACTCATCTAAGGCGAAACTGTCAAACTATTACAATTGGACGTGTAATTTTGTAATGCTCAAACTTGGCCATTTTGTTAATTAGCCTACTTAAACACCGAACAGAAGATTATTTTTTACAAAACACAATTTGGTTCGGTTTTATTTGTACTTAACTCATTTTATGATTGGAAACTGTTTAAATAGTTTGTCAGGTTAGAGGCAGCTTATTGATATCTTGAGGTGTGAACATAAAACGAGTAGACCAAGACACGACGGTTTACTCATCAAATGGTCTAGCTGGGTGGCTGGAACATTTTCCATATATGTGTGTGTGCTTTTAATTCCTTTCTGAAAAGAGTTTTCCTCTGTTTATTTCCTGCCCATCTACTTTAAAACTGTGCTCCAAGGCTACCCATACATTGCCCAGGGATTTGTCATCCACTAAGCCTGTTTTCTGTCTTAATAATTCTGTACTTTTCTCATTTTGTCAAAACCATGGCATATTGCTCTAAACTAACTTCTTGGACATACAAGTAAATGTAAACCAATACATCTATGCTCACAATACTGACTTGAAAACTTTCACTAAAAACTGTTATGAAAACCTTACCAGTGATCTTGCATAGATTAATAAACATTTTAGAATATTTCCACCCTGAACTGGAAATGGAATCAAAAATCCATTTTTATTTTCAAGCGCCAAGTTGAGTCTCATCCACAATCTGTAGCTTATCAATAATTATAAAGCAATACACTCTCCATGAAGCATCCTTGTTCCTCTTTTTGATTAAGTATTATTTCATGTTGTCTGGAGCTTATATCTGTAGAAACGCATCTTCAGGGTACTGCAGGGAGCTATTACATTTGAAACAGTACACAAGCTTTTGTTCTATCCCACAAATTTATTCCAAATTTCAGGAGGATTCACATTTTTTACATTTGTGTACACCCTTAAATCAATGAACTGAGAGTACACTGTAGCTCTCAGAAATTAAATTTTATTTATTTATTTATTTATTCATTTTTTATTTAATTTTTTTTTTGGTACATCAAATTTTAAGTGTTAGTCATGTTGTATCATACTTGTTCTGAAAGGAATCAACTCCAGCAAGATAGCGTGGTAATAAAGCAGTCAAAATTTTTGTTCACTGCACTTATCTTGCATGTATCTCTTCAGTATAATTGATGTTTTCATATATGTTGATAAGAACAAAATTAATTGTAAATTAAGATAAAATTAATTAAGCCAATATCGCATTTGTCTGTTTAAATAATGAGTATTCCTCTTGGTCCTATCAGTCCATTTGTGCCGTTTGTGTACGTTTGCTGTCTCAACAGGGGTTAAATATGGCGCTGATTCGAGGGTCTGTCCTAATGGAGCTAGGGAATCTATCGAGGGCCCATTAGCTAGTAGGCCTACTTAATTACACAAGCGGAGTGACATTTCTCACCTATCTTAACTGGCGCAGACGCGTGCATTCTACTGTGTGGACGAACCCATAATCGTCAGTAAACACTCAAGTCAAAACAGTTATTCAATCAATTTGGCGTAATGTTATTTTGTTAAGTTAGAACTCATATTATCAAGTCGGATTGACAGAACTTCATAACAATACAATAAAACGATTGCAACAAATAAAAAACATCCTGTTTAATTCGATATAGTATATTTGTAACGAGTGTACATAGCTATAATTAAAGAACTATGTAGTTGGCTAAACCCTGTTATCCATGTTAATCTATGAAAGTCTTTATATTGGATTATTGCTTATTTAATATACAATACGTAATAAAATGCCATAAATTACATTATTAGCATTGTCGTGTCCCCTCGTAAACATTGCGTTGGTATACACTGTAATAGCCGATTCATATGCTGTAAATCTTTAATAACGCCCATGACGCCTTGGGAAAATAACTAACAAATTTTTAATTCAAATGAGACGAATTTATCACTGTGACATGAACGAACCTATTGCAATTTGCTACCATTAGAATCGAAGACAAATTGGATATAAAAGTCTGACATTATCGACATTATCCTCTAACTGAAACATATGAAAAACTGGAACAGCCAATGGGATACTCATGTTTGGTATAGAGTTCTTTCGTTAAGAATACTGTAACGAATATTCACAAGCTAACTTTCTGCAGACCTCTTTAACGTACCTGGGATGGCAACTCATTTTCTCCGTTAATTGCAAACCAAGCCCTCTGCTGCGTTACCCCCCGCTTGCTTTCTCGCAGATGGTGTCTAACTTTTCTCCTCTGTGTTTTTCTAATCACCCCTCTGGTAACAGATTTCTCACCCCCTTGCTGCGCCCCCCTGTTTATACAACTGGACAACTGCTTACACCAAAATGCACCGAGATCCCTCGATCGTTTGGAAAGCACCCGCGCCCCCTCTCCTTCGTATCATTTGGCAACCCCCCGGCCCACACCCCTCCCCTATCCACCTATCTACCACGTCCCTACCCCCCGCCCGAGGTCTTTATAAACCCCGGTCCCACAGCGACTGACTCACACGCAAACAGCAGCTTCAAGAGCAACGGCCGGATCACGTTCTTCGGAGACAGGCGCTTTGTAGCGATACAGAACGAACTGTTTTTCAGGGGATACCCGAAAGATTTGCCGGACACAGCAATGGACTCCGCAATTCACACCACTAAACAGACGCCCTTCGCCGCGATTCCTCGTCTGCCCCCGTACACGATGGGTGCTCATAGGCGAGCACACAGTGACAGGTAAGCGCTGATCGCAGAATTATTTACCGGCAATTTGTTTTTTTCCAGTGAAACTACGTAGTTTAAGTGAGTGCATACTGTAAACAGCACAGAACAGTGTGTATAATAACATACGCAACTGTTTACACGCGATGTATAATTACTATTCCCGATAAACAGTTGTTGTTAAATGTGGTGGCCACAATTGCTGTAAATGCGTTGACATGCATGTGTAACGAACAACAATTAATGTTGTAAAATCTTAATATTGTACCAGTTTACCTATTTAGTAGGTTTTGTTCTGCTGTAGTGTTGTCGAGGGCAGCGCGGTTTCAAGCAGATTTACTATTTGCGATTATGTTATGCAATTACATTAATTTGCGTGCAAACTACTTCATTACCTGTACAAGTTGTTTTTTTCAGTTAAATATCTAGTTCATCTCATGTTTGAACGCCGTATTTGATTGACACTAACCATGTGGCTCGTGCCTTCTCTGCAGTCCTTCCGTCCTGTGGAGACCCTGGCTCGTGACCAGCGAGGATGCGCAAAGCCGGTGTCGTAGGACCAAGTCAGCATGTGTAAGTTCTCCTTTTTTTCAGTCTGCACAATCGTGCTTTTAATAGGATCTTTCGTTCATTTCGTTTAGGTGCATTCAGAGCAAACTTTCACATGAGCAGAGGTATTTTCAGCAGTATTTAGTTTTTCCAACATTCATTCACCTTAATAGACAATGCACTAGTATTTGCTTTTTTTGCATGTTTTCTAAAGCATGAGCAATATTTTTAACGAGATGAAGAGGTGTAAAACCTCTGGCATTTAATCACATTCGTATCAGCAGCACGATAAGGCAAGGCTGTATTTCCTTAATGAAGGCAAGCTGTCCAGAGGGACAGCAGGGGGCAGGCAGCAGACAGACAGGCATGTGGAGAGAATTAACAGAAGTGTGACAGACCAGAAGGTGTGACAGTCGAGCTGCCAAGCGACTCAGCAGTGCTAAGGCAATGTGTTGCAGAGAGGTGACAGGAATTGTAACACAGCGACACACAGCCATATGGCACTGGCACCACAGTCTCTGCGTGCCCAAGAACACATAGCTGACGCCATAGGCGAGAGGTAAAGGAAGTAGCCTCCTGACTAACACTTGGCCACTGGTCCTGAAACAGACAAATCAGACACCTCTGGCTTTGGGAGAAACAAGGGAGATAGTTTCCCACAGATTTCATTCGCCCAGTATGCAAAATGGTGCCGTGTCCTACTCTAGGTGTCTGCATCCATATATCTCCAGGACCATTTTGGCACCGACAGAACTGGTTGTGAAAGCATTCCTTCTGTTCCAGTTGTGGCCTTGTGTTGCATGGGAACTTAACGCCTTCTCCTTTCTCTTCCCCACAGCCATACTCCAGATTTGCAGCACCAGGGAACAATGTGGTTGATGGGAAATCACAGTCCTTTCAGCATCCTGTTAGGTCAGTATCTCCTCAGTTCTTCATAGCAATGTTATATTCCCTTTGTGTAGTTTTCTGTTTTTTTTTATCAGGATATTATATAAACCACAGAATATTTTTCCTCCAAAAAAGGTGCACTTGATCATTGAATATAATATTTATTAATGTATTTTTATTTATAATTATCTCATTTTAAAGAATATATTGAACTATAGTATTTTAATAATTCATGAACTGAAGACGAAGACCCCTTATGCAACCATTATTGGCCAAATCTATGGGAAACATTAAAGCACAATATTCAGAGAGCACCATATATGTAAAAGACACTTAATATAGCTGTACAGTATGGCCTTTGTGTTCCAGTTTTCATACAGGTGACAAAGCTCTAGGGTCAAAGCCAGTCTTAACTGCATGAGTTGAGAACAAGAAGTTGCTAACCTTTGCATCTCCTTATTCTTCTGATGCAGGCTCTTTTGGCCCAAGTCCAAGTCTTATGACTACCTCTACAGCGATGGAGAGGCACTCCTCAGAAACTTCCCTGTACAGGCCACCATCAGTTTCTACGATGAGTCGGACAGCGAGGAAGAGGATGAGGAGGCAGAGTGGGAGGACGAAGAAAGCGATTCTGAGAGCTGCCCCAAGCAAACCTCTCATTTCACCTGCTGGAACTGAGCTCGGACTCCACTTTACCCGCACACCTCCATGCCAACTCCCGAGAGCCCCTGTCCTAGCTTTTCCCATGGGACGGCATTTAAGATGGGCCAGTCAGGACACAGGCACGGCAAGATCAGAACACTGTCCTGCCTGGGCTGTATTTCATGTGCTGTGTACTACTGTGTCCAGAACAGCAGTGAATGGGAACACAGAAACAAAATCTTGATTGTATTACTCAACACACCTAATTAACAAGGCAGCTTTGTTCCTTCAGGCTTAACCTAGCAGCAACACTCATATTCAGTGTGAATTTAGGAGACTGTTTAAGTGAGTTAATAGATTTCATTGCAAAATCAAAACAGAACCTAATGCCTTCTCTGTGCTAAGATGAACTATTAAGTAAATGGTTAAAACTTCTTCTGTACAGACCATTGAGCCTGGAAGACAGTGTATGGACAGCTCTGTTTCAATATTTTGTCAGAACGAGCCTCTTCTGTCGGGTGATGCTATGCTCGCTGGGAGATATATAATCATGGACATGAAATCTCACATTGGGATGATTATTGTATATGCAAGGAATCTCAGGATTTGAGAGCTGTGTACAGAAAGTCTTAAGCTTGTATTTTATTTTGATTTTTTAACTTATGATGTAAATGTTTATATATTTAATGTGCTGTTTTCTACCTTTTATACATTTTTTCAACTCACTTCACTAATATTTAATAAATCCTATTTTAGGAATATTCAACTGCCTGTTGATTTTTTTTTTTTTTCTGGCTGACAAAACTATCAGAGCAAAACAAACAGATTATCAGTGGCTAGCGTGCTTTCAGCACGCAAAACCCATTCCTCCTCTCTTGCATCTTTCCAAATCCTTTGATGTTTGGTGACCCTATCTCCCTGGTGAGAGCGGGGCCTGTTCTCCATCTGAGCCTTTCAGGGAAGGGGAGTTTGATAGACAACAGTGGGAACATCCTGACGAGAAGGCCAAAGGCCAAAGATCGGCCTCTTGTCGGTCATGGGTCACGAAGTACCCCTGCTGTTGTCAGGTTTACCACTTGAGATCTGACCCCCACCAACCCAGGGCACTTCCAGCCTCAGGGAGAGAAACATGCAAAAAACACTTTCAGGATTAGATCTGGGAAAACCATCTTATATTCAGCAGACTCTCTCTCCCTCTCTGTGTGTGTGTGTGTGTGTGTGTGTGTGTGTCAGCCATGTCTGCTGTTGTATATAGAGGATGGCTAAAATTGTTAGCTGCTGCTGTGAATAAGACGCTTCTCCTGCAGTATATATCGGCTCTCTAGCTTCCCGCTTAGCTAAGGAATTCCATTAAAACAAAGATCCGACCATGATTTTTTTTTTTTTACCGGTAGTCAAGACACGAATTAATATGTGGCCGGACTTACAGATCTTTCTGTTTTCACACGTCACGTCGTTAGTCTGTGATGATGAACGCAGCCGACACACCAAAAAATAAAAATTCGCGATAAGCACCGCTCATTGTTGTAACGCGTCTCACAGCTGCAGTCTCCCACGTCTGACAAGCTAGCTCGGTAGTCATAACTAGCTATCATGCAAGATGGCACAAACAATTTTGGATACATTTCAGTCTCTACGGATCCATTATTTTCTTCTATAATTACACACGAGGACCGCTCGCAAGAAACTAAGTCAGCCCATTTGTAAGTTACATTATGCTCCAGTCAGCTATCTTTATCCTTCTGAATATCTTCTCTCCCTTAGAAGTCAAATCTCGACATTTAATAAGGAATACTGGGACCTGTAGTTTTTTAGTATAAGGTGTGGCAAGAAAAACGAGATTGCTTTCATTCCGTGAATGTCTCGAACATTTTCTTGAATTGAGGCAAGAGGATGAGTGTGTAGCCGAGACATTTATTATTACTGACATACAGGTGTCTCGTTTCTTTTAGGCGCTACGGTTTATTGAATTTTTGACAGGAGGCAAAGATTTGTTTACAAACTAACTCCAACACCCAGGATGCGTTGTACTAATAAAGGCGGTGCCTATTTGTGAAAGGATCCTTGCGAGTTCTCTTATTGGGTACGGATGGGGAATCCATACTTTCTATTGGCTTACCTGTATCTCTGTCACAATTTCTGAGTGACTCGTGTGGGTGCTCGCTTGTTGGACACAGGGATGGAATGGAAGGGTTTTAGCAATAGCGTGGAAGGTAGGTGTATTTTTGTGTATATATTTCATTGCCACGCGCACGTGTTTTAGCATTATTCTTGATTTGTTAGAAAAAACTGATTTACATTAGAGTGATATAAAAATAATAAATACCTTACCACAAATGTCTGCATTTTTCAGAAATCTCAATGAAACACTCAACATGGATCTTTATGAATATTTTATCATAATGGTTGCTTGCTTGCTTTTTCTCTCCGTCGATTTGTCTTAAAGATCTAGCAATCTCTCTAATGGTATCTAACTGATGTATCTAGCGTGATAATTAGCTGCTAATTATATATCTTTTTCCTGTTCAAATAGCTACAAACCTAGCTGCAACATTTATTGATTATCCACCCAGCAGGCTAATTTAAATTCTGTAACTGTTCAGTAGCTAGCGTGTAGTTAATACTGTTCAAAAAGTAGTAATCTAACGCTGGGCGATGTAAAACTAAGAATGACGTTATTTTCTGTTTTATGTTATTGTATTAATCATAAGTGTCATTTTGAGGATAGCAAAGCTCCCGGCTACTATAGCAGTGCTTTAGCAAGCCAAGTTCCCTGATATATGTAAGCTTTGACCATTAGCTAGCTGATGCCGAGCTAACAGTTCTGGGTACGTGCACGCAGCCTCCGAGCTAGCTATCATTAACTAATCTGGTTTCAGAACAAGTCGCCCGGATGGCAGTTAAGTTAGCCAGACAGTTAGCCAGCCAGCTACTGCATATGCAGCGACGACTTGCAGACAACGACATAGCCGTATGTATTAAGAATTTTGCGATGTTTTGATTTCCATTCCCGTTGCCTGAATCTGGAGCCTGTTTACGGGGCATCTCTTTCGCCTCATCCACCTCCTCGCTGTTGCCATGGTAACCCTCATGACGGCGTATTTATAGTCGGAATGTATTTATAAAGGTGTATGGTGGCGTCCAGCTATCTATAAATTAATAAATCAGAAACCGCGCAAAGTGCGATCAGTATTATGGCAGCATACAGAGGAGAGAAGCGCAGTTTTGTCCGCTGTGGTATCGGATGTTGGAGTTAGCCAGCGGCAAATTTAGAAATATTACGGAAGTCCACTTTCTCTTATCAACTTAATATTCTGAGTCTGGCTCTAAATAATGCATTTACAACTTCCGACAAAACTATCATTTGAAGTAGAACTATTATTCCGCACAGTTGAATTGATCGTGTCGGCAGAGGGTCCGGACTATTAGCTACTGGTTAGAAATATAAATGGTAGTTTCTTATTTAGCGCATTTATGTCATTATATGATTATGCATATTTGTTTGAAGTAGTATCGTTTTATAAAGTATGAAGAAAACTAAGAAATAATACACAGTACAAGCCCATAGACTTGTATATGTTCACAGACGATATGTGGCTGAGATCATTGCCTCTCTGCCTCCCACCACAAAATTCAGATGCTTCAACACAATGAGTCGTGTCTTCCTTAGCCTTCATTTGCTCAAGAGTTACCTCCCTAGCAATGAAAACATACATTTTAAAGCATCTTTGAGTTTTGTTCTTTTAAACACTCAACACTCTTTGTCTCTACAGAAAAGCTGTTTACTGTGAACTGACTTTGGGTGTTAGTGTTGCTCTCTGGTCTCTGTCTTCACAGGTCGATGTGTCCCAACCCTAGCTGCTGAGAGGCAGCATGGCCCAAGGTGAGCATGTGTTATATCTCATTCAGTGTTCTTAGCATCTGTTTATTTCCTCTCTCACTTCGAGCCCAGTATAGCAGCATGGCCTCCAGTTACCCATTTTCTCTTTCAGTGTGCCCTCTGGAGTACACGAAGTTATAGGGTTTGATTAATGAATTCTCAGCAAAATGTTACAGTCATAATCAAAGCTGTGTTTTTTGCATTGTTAGAAGGCAGTGCCTTTTTTTGCCTTGTAGCGTTGTTAGAAATGAGGGAAAAGTGTTGGACATACTGGCTTACACAGTGAATTCCCCTGGTGCTGAGACAGAGGAAACACTATGTGTGTACGCACGCAAGAGGACACACACAAAGACACACACACACACACACACATACACAAGACACATTTGCACACACACACACACACACATACACATGCGTAAGTACAAAGCACAGAGAAAGCCTGCTAGAGGTGTGAACAGTGTACTGTGAGCAGTCTGGTGAGATGGTCCCTGGTCTGTGCATCTGACCTGCGTCCCCTTTGCAGCATTCCTAAATGAGAAGGATGCGCACTCTCTCCTCAAACGATTCCCGCGAGCCAACGGCTTCCTGGAGGAGCTCCGCCAGGATAACATCGAGCGCGAGTGCATGGAGGAGAGCTGCAGCTTCGAAGAGGCCAAGGAGGTGTTCGAAAACAAGGAGCGCACGGTAAGAGGCTCAAACACAGCAGCCGAGTTTCCTTAAGCTTTTCCCTTAACTCAAGCCACACCCGAATTGTGCGCCTGTTGTCCAGGTAAAAGTTAGACAAATACGATAATATGTTGTGAGCTCCACAAAGTCTGAAATGAACCCAAAGCAATGGCTTGATTTTAAATCTTCAATGGAAACTGACAGAATGAGTTTGGCTCCCAGCACCAGAGGTCCTTTTTACTTCCGTGTAGCCCTCCCTAATCCTGTGTGTAAACAGTACTGTTAATAACTGTGTGATCTTACATTTGGAGAATAGAATTACATGCTTGCCCTGTTTTTTTAAATGTTAATGTTAAAAAGGCTGCTTGAAGTGATAGAAAGCTTGAATGCTTCTCCTCATTCATGGTGATTCAGATGGAGTTTTGGAAGCTCTACACAGTGAATGACCGCACGGAGACCCGATCGGAGCGCACAGACACCGTCTACATGGTGGTGCCTCTTCTGGGGGTCGCCCTCCTTATCATCATCGCCCTCTTCCTCATCTGGAGGTGCCAGCTGCAGAAGGCCACACGCCGCCGCCCGGCCTACACCCAGAACCGCTACCTGGCCAATCGCAACTCTCGCAGCCTGCCCCGCATTCTGGTGCACCGGGACAGCCCCTCCCACTCCGAGAGCCAGCACCCGGAACCCCCCAGCAGCCGGGCAGCGGTCGTGAGCGGGGGAGGTGGCGGTGGCTCGGCCGTGTCCGCCCCGCCGGACCCCCACCCTCACCCGCACCCCCCGCCGAACAGCCGCGCCCTCTATGTTCAGGACTCCTCCGTTTCGGTGGCCTCCCGCTTGTCGGGCGCCACCCCGCCCCCCTCATACGAGGAGGTGACGGGACACCTCGAGAGCAGCAGTGACGAAACCACAGCTCCCTACAGCGACCCCCCGCCCAAGTATGAGGAGATTGTCAAACAGAAGTGAGCAGGGACCTTCCAGTTCCCTCCCCTCCTGCCCACACTTTCACGCTCAGAGAAGGGTGGCTTCGGAAAGGCACAGCGGTTCTGAGGCATCTGATGTAAGACCGGCTGCAGGTTTAGTCTCAGAGTTACGTATGCTACCTGTTGACCTTATTTCAGATTTGACGCCGTAAAAAAACACAAGCTGATATTTTAATCATACATTAGTATGTACACAGTATTCAGAGTACCATAATCATTTTCATCGTTTTTCTGCAGTTGGTAATTAAGATGGTTCAGATTGTCGTGTATTAGGATCGTCATATCCTTCCCCTCGATGTCACGCGCACTGCCCCCGAGCAGACTCTGTCTGCTCAGTACTCACCTTCTCACTGCTTCAGCACCGTTCCCACTTCAGAGCACGCCTTCTTCCTTCATCTGCCATGGCCTTAACACTGAGGGACAACAGCAAGCGAAGGTCAATGGGAAGGCCCGCCGACAGGGCTCCGCAGGGCTCCACAGGGGTCTGCCGGCCTCCGGTCGGAAGGTCAAGGGGAGAGTCAAGATGGAACGCTGACAAGGACAGTAGAGGTCAGTTCATTTGCCAAATGAAATCGGAGGGCACACGGGAGAGCACATGCAAGAGAAGCAAATGCAAACAAAGCCCTCTGTTTTGTCGACGAAGAGGTTTTTTTTTTTTTTTGTCACACCAAAATGAAATACGTGAACTCCAGCTCATGCGTGCTGCGATAACAAGGGGGGGGGCTCCACGGGGACAGTTCCCAGATACTCCTCCGCATGCGTTGCAGAGACAAAGCTGAGCTGGCTGAAAAGTAGACTCAGAACCAAGCCTTACTCCTACAGAGGCCCCGACTCAGGGGAGGGGATCCCCGCAGACCCCTGATTGCAACATGCAATGCCTTTTTACCTGATGTATCAAGATCCTGAGAATTAGTAAATTCACAACAGACATGCATAGATCCGCACACGTGCATAAAATTTCAGACCTCTGCTTTCATGTGGCGTAAGTAATTCTGTCATACGGTATGCGTGATAGAGAAGTGATCGTTCCAGCAGGATTCTCAAACATTCCTCTGCAAACAAACTGCGAACATGCCTATCTGATCACACACGTACACACAAACACACACACACACACACACACACACACACACACAAATGAAAGAAACACTCTGGGCCAAACTACATTCTAGTGTCCGTTGCCTCTTTCTCCAGTCTGTCTGACTTCGCTATATCCAGCAAATGAATGGTATAGAGACAGATGTATCTACCCTCTGTCAGTTTACACTGTTTTGTTACTTTTTTATGATGACATACGGTAACAGTAAGAACATATGGAAAGCATTCCATGGTCGTTGTTCCACAGGGTGCTACACTAGTACTGCATGTTTGATGTAGTGTTTTTTTTTTTTTTCTACGGCGTCACACGTGATTGTTTTGGCTGAAGGTCAAATCAGTCCTGCGAGCAGCTGCATCCCTACGATGCGTCTGCCTCAGTGCAGATTGGAAGCAGTATTCCCTCCTCAGGTCTAAACCCCAGATATCGCTGCCAGTGCTGTCACAATACGTTATTCAACACTGCCAACAAACAGAAAGCATTTACAGGGCCTACTTGTATCACCGTGAACAATGGGAGCTGGTGAGATGTCTGGATTTGATTGATCTCTCTAGAGGAGGATTTGTTGGTACAACGGAAGGCCTGCAGGTGACCATCCAGGAGCAACATTGCTGCCGATGGAAGCAGTGTGTCTGCTGACTCATCCTTGGGGTGCTCGGTCGCCCCCTTGGCCCCGCCCCGCTGCTCCGATCGATCCTATAACGCGCAGCCAGCGAGCGTTCGGTTACATGCCAGAATAGCCCTGTGCAGTGGGCTGCCCAGTGCCAGCACCAGAGCTGCCATCACTCATCTACTCTCCCCCAGCTCTGTCACCTGTGTGTTCGTTGTTGTCACGGGCTGTTGGTCACAATCCTTAGAGTGACCTGCGGGGATTGTGTACAGAGCATTGTATGCAGTATATACTACATAATGTAACAATATATTGTAACGGGCAGTGAACAAAGCAATCTTTGTGTGTCCTTTCCAAAACTTACGAAGTTACTTGTCCTTTGTGATATCATGCTTGGCTGTATTGTATCATGGAAAGCCCACATTTATTCAGCATAAAATGCAATCATCTAATATCTTTTAAATGCAAAATACAAAGTAACATTTTTGTGCATTCCAGCCAAATATTACCACTTTTTTAAAATTGCATTAGATAATAAGATTGTTTGGCTCGTAACTTCATTTTACCCTTAGGCTGAGCATAATGGACCATGGTTGTATTTGCTGGAGTTGTGGATTCAAATTGTCTGAAAAGTTGAATTTGTGGGTGTCTGCTTGTTTTTGCCTTTTGACATCACTGACATAACTGATACTTTCAACAGACATTCTATGCCCACTGGGACTCATATCAGTTTGTAAAATTATTTGTTTTTAAAAAAGGATGAACATATCCCAAAACTGAACGTTGTGTCTGTTTGTGCAAATGCACACCCTGAAGACTTCAGGGTTTGGGGTTTTTTTTCTTCAAAAGAATAACCCTCTCAAAGAAAGATATGGGCTGGTTCTTACTATATATATCCATGTATGTATATTTATACATATAATATATTACACTCCAGTTGATGTTGTTTTTTATGATTTATTGATGCATGAATGTATATTTTTATAACTGTCTTTTGTTCACCACATGATAATGTAATACTGCAGATTCAAATGTGTGAACCAGTTGACATGTAAAAAGACAAGCAGCCCTGGGCGTTCATTTCTGTATCTTAAGGGGACATACATTATGCATTTTGTATCATTTGGTGCAAACAGTTCTCATGAATAGAACAACAAATTCAATTAGCCCCCCTCATTGACTGTGCTGCTATAAAGGTCCAGTTTTCAAAAAAAAAAGAAAGAAAACATACAGATTGTTGTGTGTAGGTACCATAAATTTGTCCTGGAAAATGACGTTTATGATGTGCACCTGTAACTTCTGAAAGAATAAGGGAAAAGCCCGGGTCACCGAAACCTGCGGCTGGTCTTCCGTTTTAATTTCCCTCCCCAGGTTTATCTCTCCCTTTGTTAAAAAAAGAGCTTCCAGTGAGAGTGAATTGAAGAGAGATGTGGCTCCTTACAGTTTCTAAAATGTCACTGCATGAAACCTTGGGGAAACCGGGGTCTTGTATTGGTCCTACATCATTTTGATGACTTTGTGTAGCTATTGTGCGAAACAGAAGTGTTGGAGTAGTCCTTAGCCCTCTCTTTCCCCCATCATTGAACATCACTGAAGTGAAATGCTTTAAATGTACAGGATTTCCCTCTCTTTAATGTCAAGTGCTGTTATTGCAGATGTACTTTCCTTTTTTAAAAACATATTACCAAATTCAGATGCAAGTGTGTACACAGAGGGTGCATCAGTATATAAGCTTTATATGGGTCTATGGTTTGGTTTTTCATGATTATGTGTCGATGTGAAGATTTGTGTCAGGGTAAAGGTGCACTATAGGAGGTGACAGGGGGAACATGCGTGCACAGAAAGTGGTCTATCAGAAACCATTTTGAAATTGTTACCCACAAATGCATAAAAAGATTGTGATCAAGCTTCCTCCAGCGCATATTGCCTGTATAGTTGTGAGTTCGCACAACTGTGAACTCAAAGCTACGTGCCAGTCTTTTCAGGAAAATATGGTCCTGAAAGCATTTCTCAGAAAGCAGTTTAATTTCTTAAAAGCATGTCATCGAGATGACCGATCTTTGTTCCCCGTTGTTGGCATAAGGATTTTGCTTTTTTTGAAAGGGATGTATCATTATGAAACAGCTGAGAGGAAATGCAGTCACCCCCATCCTCCTGTCACCATTTGTGCCCAAAGTAATGACTCCTTCACCCCTAACACAGCCACACTTTTGCCACGCCTATTTACCAAGTGCCAAATTTCTCTTGTTTGTGAAAGCACTGATAATTTCTTTGTGCATCTATTAAAAAGTGTGTTTTTATCCATACAGTTGTTCAGTCGTGTCATGTTCGTCTGTGTTGGTCTCTGTGAGTGTGAATTTTTAACCTAGTAATAAAAAGAAATGTTAGGAAGGTATTGTTACATGTTTTAAAACTGAATTATAGCATGTGTCTTACTTGAGCGATACAATGTTTGGGAACACATTCCGGTAAAAAGAAGGTAAATGGAATTATCACTCCTGTTTATATGGAGAGAGGATTGGCATGCCTTTTGCAAATGTTTGTATTTTTGTGTTGTAAGAAACCAAATTATTAACATAAAATGCAACCAAAATAGAAAGTGTAGTGCACGTTTAGTGTTTTGAGATTTGGTGTTCAAACCATGAGATAACGTCACTTTATTAGTCCATTCGAATAACTGGGTCAGTTCAGAGGACAAAACTGAAACATCATTTCAGACAGCAGAGAGCACGGTCAGCCAATCGCTGTTGCCCGTACGCTTCAACGTGTGACGTCAGATGAAGAGGATAGAGTTTTTTGCTTGCGTCACCAAAGTCGCCGGACTCGGGAGTAAGGTCTGTGAAAGGTTAGTTACTTAAACTTGTTGCTTTAATGTGTCTATTCAAAGCAGTAAGGATACTTAAGATAGTTCACACAGATGTGGAAAGTTAATTACACGAGTGCAGTTGTGTTGCCGTTGGTGAACAAAACCAAACAAACGTAAGTTAGCAATGTTTGCTAGCCAGCTTGTATTGTTAGCTAACTATGCAAGTTAGATCGCCCGCTGCCCACCTAGACTAGTTATTAAAATATTTTGCTAGCTAACTTGATAGTCACCCTTTGTACAGGACGATTAACTGCCTCCATAAGTTACATAAGTAGCTAGCTGGGTCTGTCTGCTCATTGTATGTGGACTCAAACATAAACCCTCTATGGCATTAGTGCTACAGAGAGCTAAATAGCGTGCTTAACAGCCAGCTATCTATATACCGACCTTGTAATCGCATTTAGCAACCATCCTAATCCGTGAGCATGAGCAGACAGTCGTGGTTTGCTGACTGTCTTGCACACAGTGACTTTCTACCTCAGTTTAATTTGCGTTGTTGAAGGTAGCTAATCCGTGTTGCAGGAAATTCAGTCATACTAAGTAAACTTAAGGAATTTCACAATATGTTAGTTTATGTTGATCAAATTAAACTAGTATGTATTACTTATAAATAGTTCGCCTATTTATTCATTTGGCAGACACTTTTAACCGAAGCGACTTACAAGTGAGGCAGAGTACAACACAAGCAAAAAGCCAAATTATTTTGTATACATTACATTTTTGTGTATATGTGTGTTTTGAAATAGATCACACGTGCACTGTAGGTGCTGGTGCCATGGCCTCTGCGATGTTCCCGGATGAGGAGCTGCAAGATCGCGGCCGTGACCAAGGCTTCACGGAGGTCATCAACCAGCAGATGCGCATCCCCGACAGGCTGAGGGTGGGGCCCGGACCCTTAGGGGAAGAGGAGAGGGAACGGCGAGACGAGCCACCCCTCGCCTACAGCATGCACGTACCTGACAGGCTGTCCCTGATAGGTGGGTGTGGTCATTAGAATATGAAGCAGGGAGCAGCAGCATCATTATATTACATTACATTATCGTCATTTATCCAGAGCGACTTACATAGGTTACAGTTTTTACGTTAGCCATTTATACAGATGGATATTTACTGAGGCATTTGGGTTAAGTACCTTGCCCAAAGGTACAGTGCAGTGCCCCAGTGAGGAATGGAACCAGCAAATGTTTGGTTACCAGCCCTGCTCCTTACCACAATGCTACACTGCTGCCCCAGAACTTCAGCTGAATGATCACATGCTTAAGTCATGAGGAGTCTAAATAAATGTAAATGTTAAATGAATGTAATGTAATGAGTCTGGAGCTCCTCAGCTCCATACAGACTTCTGATGAGCATGAAACTCCATATGTGTCTGTCCCGATCCCAACAGAGGCTCCAGATCTGAGCCCCCGGCCCATGTTTTCAGCCCCTTCCAAGCACAGCGCCTCTGCTCACATGGGGGCGGCGTGGGACGCTCACTCTGGAGGCTGGGACAAGCACCCAAACCCCCGAGACTCACCTCAGGTGGGTGGGAAAACTGTCAGTGCATTCTTCCTGTACCTCTCCATTAGATGGGGCCTTTCTTTCTGGGAGACAGATAAGCATAAAAAACATACACATTTGTTCTGACAGACCCTTAAGCATTTTTACTCAAGTGCAACGGAACTTTTTATCTTTTGTTTAGCAGTCATTGGAAATGTGTTGAGGTTGGCAGCAGCATTTGATATCACCTGTACTGGTGCTGTCTTGTGAAAAAAACAGTGAACTGTGAGTCTGAGGTGGCATCACTGAGAGACCTGAGCGCCTGGGGTTTTCTGTAAGGAATTCAGGCACGCGTTAGTGTCTGTGGCAATAGCCTACACGATCTTGCATTGAAACGCACTGAATTTACACTCTGAATTGCACTCTCAGCGTGTGCACAAGCAATTGAGGAGACATCAGTGTAAGAGATATGATAAACTTAAACATGTATTTAACAAAGTGTTACAGTATGAAACTGTGGCAATCCACACCCTCACTGACCTCCCTCCCCCTCTTACAACAGAGTTCTCTTCGCAGGTCTTTCAGTGACCAAGCCTTCTGTAGGACCCCACCCACAACTCCTACTCTCCCTAAACAGACCCTGCATGCCCCCTCTCTGTGAGTAAAGCTGCTTTCACCTCTGTGAAGTTGTGGTGGACAGGTGCTGCAGTGTTGAAAGCCTCAGTGCTGTGCAAGGTCACTTTCTACCCCTGATGTGGCTGAAATGACCAGCAGAGGGCAACATGGTTTTGTGCATATGTCTTTTCGACTTTGATCTAGATCCTAGATGAATATCTGTGGTCCCTAGAAAACGAACAGTGTAGCTTCAAACTGTCTGCTGAGGCCCCACTTTGACCTGAAATTCTGTGTTGTTAAAATGATACATTATACTTGTGCTGACAGTTCTACTCCTCCCTTCTCCAAATAATGGCTAATTACTTCATATGAGGGCTTATATAGTAGCATAGTGCATGTAATACAAATACAACCAGATTGTGCTAGACTCCCAGATATTTGTGATGGTCTATGTCATGTCATTAGAATTACTACAGTACAGTAACCTTTCTGTGACTGTGTCTGTCTGTGGCGCTGGCCACCGTAGCAAGAGTGCTGGACGACCCTCTCAACACCTTGACCGCCCACCCACGTCCCTTGGACCCCCCACCATCCAACCCAGCCTTCTGTCCCCAAAGAGCATGCTCCAAGCCGCCAAGGCTTTGGGGCAACAGGCCTCCCAGCAGCTCCTCCAGACTGTCACTCAAAAATATGGTTCCAGGTGACACATCTCCAGCCCCGCCCACCTCTTCTGCCTCTATTGCATCTGGCCAGATCTCACCTCTTTTCCCCCATCGTCTCATATGTGCGGTAACATGTCTGACCTAACCATGCTCAATGCCATTTCTGATCGCCGTTAACATGATGGTCTATGGCCTTCACGTAGCTTGGAGCGTTGTCTTTAACGTGCGTCAGAGCGCTAGGGCTCGCTGTTCGAACCTGGGAACACGCTGTGCTGGGGTCCCTGCCCTCTTTAATCCTGCTTGGTTTTCGTTGGTTGCTTCCCCCCCGTACGGCTGCTGGAATGGGGACATAATTGAGGTTGCGGTGGTGCTCTGTGGCCGTGGTCATGCCTGAATTCCCATGGCTGCACACTGTGGTAATTCCCCCCCCCCCCCCCTCTCTCTCTCCCCTTTAAAGGTTCAGCTGTCCCGAGCACCCTCCCGGTGTCACGGCCGAGCAGCCTGTTCACACAGACCACAGCAAGAGAAGGTGGTATCAGCTCACCACACTATTTACATATACACACATCAGGCTCATTAGCACTGCTTTCCAGAAAAGTGCAATGATCTGGTATGGGGAACTCTTGTTCCCTTATACGTAATAGGCATTACATTTTTTTTACAGTCAAATGGGAGTTATCTTTATTGCTACTCAGTGGAGTCACTGCTACACTAAGTGCGCAAACATTTGTATCTGTGAATAGTGGCATTTTCTCACCAGTAGGTAAGAGGGTGAGTTGCAAATTATGACAGTGTAGGCATGGTAGTGTCAGCGTTGCCAGTGTTTGTATGGCTTTGTGGCCGGCGTAAGGCGTGAACAGCATTGACTGGACAGCATAACACTGCTGTAGTGGATGTTCAGGGCTGAATGTTGTCCTGCTGTGTGTGTGTTAGCTATACTCTGTTGCGTGGTGTATATAGGGCAGAAGCTGTAATTGCAGGGAGAGTTTTAAAGGGGAAGTGCTGTGTTCTAACGGGCCTGTCCTCCCGCTCCTCTCTGGCAGTGCCATGCAGGAGTCCTGGCTCAGCAACGAGGAGGAAAGCGGAGGGGACGTTGAGATCATCGTGTTGCGGAGACAGGTAAGCCACGGCGTTTGACTGTTCCAGAGCCACGCATCTATCCCGTTCCCTCACTGCCCAACTCTGAATTGCTGCTTTTAAACCACTTATCTATGCAGTACTGTGTCACTGTCCTTTCCCAGCTGTATTTGAAACACGATACCTCAAACTGTCTGCGCCATTGTGGATTTGTGTATTTTATGCAGTAGGCAGGGTGTGTCGCTTTAGAAACAGTGTCACTCTGCTCAGTTGTTGTGGGAGTCGTGGAGGCCACTGTGCAGTCAGCTGATGATCTGAATGCCCAACTCCCTCCTCCCCCCCCCTCTGCTGTCCGACATTGGCCGCAGCGGTCAGTGTGTGTAATACTTCCATCCCGTCATTCACAGTGCAGCCAGCAGAGGGAGACAGACAGTCAGTGTTCAGAAGCAGCTGCACGTGAGCACATGTGTGGAGCCAGCCACACCGTTTGGGCTGAGCGCTCTCTTCCCATCCTGCTTTTGTCTCTCAGTTGCCTAGCATGCTCTTATCGGAGGGCTGGTGTGAGGGCGATCCCTGTGAGCGCACCCACACCGGAGTCCCTGTGTCTGCAGTCAGGGCTGAGTCACGTTTTTTTTTTTTTTTTTGGCGTTTAGCAGATGCTCGTATCCAGAGCGGCTTACATCAGTTACAGGTTTTTACAATTTTATACAGCTGGATATTTTCTGAGGCAACTGTGGGTCAAGTACCTTGCCCAACAGTACAGCAGCAATGCCCCTGTGGGGAATTGAACCGGTAACCTTTTCGGTTACAAGTCCTGCTCCTTATCCACTACACTACGCTGCCACATACTGCTGTCATACCTGTCGGGCGTTCCGTGTTGCAGGTGGTGAAGATGAGCCGGCGCCTGGCGGCCCTGGAGAGGCAGAACCTGGAGCACCGGCAGACAGAGATGGTGCTCTTCTCGCTGCTGGTGTCCGCCTGCCTGCTCAACGGCTGGCTGTGGCTGCGCAGATAGCTCCCCCTGCAGGCCCCGCCTGCGCAAACGCTCCATCCACGCTGGGATTGCTGTGCCTCACGGCGGCAGCACACAGTCTCAGTCATGTTAGCAGTGCACTTAATCACAAACGTTATGGTCTAATGAAAGGGTAGAAATCGTGTGGGGTAGGAATGGTGTGTGTTCACTGTGTTGTTGCTTGAGGCTGGATCATTGGACAGGACCATAACTTGGGGGGGGGGGTGTATTGAGGGTTTTGACACATTGTGAAGACATGCTTTGTATGTAGTGCACTAACCACTTTGTCCACAGGTTGAACAGACCTTAGAGTGGATATACACTCGACAGTTGGTTTATAATGATGGTTGGGTCTCACAATTGGAAATGGACTCTGAAACACTAAATGACACACTTTTATGCAGTTCCTCACATATGATTGGTTTTTATATTTATTTAACATTTTAAGTGGAATTTCAGGTGTTTGTATTTGAGTGCTTTATTATTGTTTGCATAAACTTGGTTTTTTATTGTTTTTTTTTCTTTTTCAAAATGTGCAGTTTTGCTTGCAGCAATCCTCCAGAGACTGATGTGCTCTGAGGAAGTTTATCAGTTTGATATGTCAATACTGCATGCAGTTGTGGTTGCCATTTTTGGATGTGAAAGGAGAATCAGCCTTGCTTGTCTAATATTATTAATAAACCTAATTTTATATATTATGGCTCAGGAAGCTTGCATTCACTGCTGATAAACAAGATACCTGTGCATGTGAGTGATGTTTGTGGCGCTTAAAATATTAAATATAAATGGAAACTGAACCATTTTCATTAGCATCGTATATACATGCATTCCATTACTAGTTACCACCAAAAGAAATTAATTGATACTGAACAAGTTGTGAAGTCTGCTGGTAGCTTAATGGATGGAAGTCCTGTTTTGTGCGTTTCTTCAGTTCTGCTTCTACATTTATAATGTGAGACATAAACCACCTTCCCTTTTTCCCCCCACCTTAATATGTATGCCAAATCACAACCACATAATCTCAGCCTATTCAAAGCTTATCATGGGGATATGCCTATTTGCACAGCATGATCACAGTGTTGAATGTTGTACAAATACATTTACTATGTATTTGACTAACAAGATTAAATTTAATGTTCAAATAAGTGAGTAACCTGAACAGGAAACCCTAAATGAGTATTTTTACATTTACAATAAAGATCTAATCCCTACATTGGAATTTCCAGAAAGTGCCGACATTTTGTAAATGTATATGATTTTGATATTTGATCATGTAAATGCTAATAACATCCATTAAAATGACTGCTTTCTAATAAGTATATTCAGCATGAAATTAGACTTTTATGGTATTAATGCTTGCCAATTTTTTTTTTTTTTTTTTTTTTGCCAGTCCCTCGGCCTCAAGTTGACCCGATTTCCATCTTGAAGCATGCTTGCACAGGGTGAAATGTCAGAACAGTGAGTCTCAGTGCTTGAATCTGGCACTCCACGGGGAGATTGAAAAGACTTGCAGAGAAATTTCAGGCACCAGAGGATGCAGTGTGTTCAAGTATCACTGCAATGCCAAGCATTTTCTCTTCTGCCAGTAACTGTGGCTCAGTACTGCAAAATCGATATAGGTTCATGTGAAGTGTGCCCTCTTGGTCAGTTTAACAATTTCATCTAAAGTGGTGCTGCACATGAAACGCTCACTTCACTTATTGTAAGACAATTTGAAGAAAAGGAAACAAGTAAAGTTAGTAGGAAATGTACTGTCCTTTTAATAGGTTGAGTTTAGCAAACACAGAACGTGTGGAGAAATAAGCTGTAAATGAAAATAAAAACAACATTCATGCTGTATTTCTCTTTTAATTAAAAAAGAAACATTTAAATTAATGCTAAATAGGTAAACTCACCTTTATTTGAAACTTTTGCGAGAGTATATAAAAAAAGTACAAAATACCACAAGTGAGAACTGCATGAGATGAATTTTGCAACATGAAATGCGGTTTGTCTAAGGAGAATACCACTGCATTAAAAAATGGACCACAATAGTACAGTAACAACATACAAAGCAGCATGACTGTTGTACAGACTTTGTAGAAAACACCAAATACTTGTAAAATAACTTGTATTTTTGTTACAAAAAAAGGTCCTCGCCACTTTTTGTCAGCAATACTGAAAATGACAGATGTTTCAGCACAGATCTACATTTCTCTATGTAAAACCTGGTTCACTAAACTCAATGACAGTGTACCCATGAAGGGGGTGAAACGTCTGCCAAGTCTGACTGATACACACATCTCTGACTGTCTGGAAATTCTGCTTCGGGGTACTGACACGCATGAAAGGAGGTTTCAAGGTTGAGAGGCACTTCAGTATTAATCACAGTGTCTGGCTCTGCTGCAAAGGGTGGTTTTGCCAAGGCTTCAGAATGGTTGCACAATGACAAACCCATTCACTGAAATGCATAAAGACGTCATGGGCGCATTGGCCACACTGAAAATAAAAGGGACACTTATGACATGCAACACCTCAGAGACTCGATAATGCGTGAAGCATTACAAGAGGGAGAAACCGCCCACTGGTACACCTCCCTCCATTGGTCACCCCTGTCGAAATGCGCAAAACTGTATAATGACAACTGGTGATTCTAAATGTGTTTTTGCTTAGTATTTGGCTTGTACTTAAAACGTGTGCAACTGCACACTGCACTCATTCATCCGTATTTGTAGGTGGACGTCTTTTTTATACGAGCAATATCTCGCTCCTGATTACAAAAGCAGAGCTCCACCCAAGAGTGGGCCCCCTGACCGTTTGATTTCAGTTTGAAACTGGTCGATTGTCCAGAGCCCTTACTGCTGTTTGGAAATGGCTGATACCTTTTTGATTGACTGTTTATTGACAGCGGACCTAAAAGGACTGCTCTTGAAATGCAGAGGTACCAGTTTCCGTGAACAGGTTGGGCCACCCTGTCTGTCAGTACAGAACTTGTGAAATGAGGACTTTACACTGGAGTTCTACCTGTGCGTAAACGGTTCAGGAGACATGGGGGATGTCAGCCAGCCCAACTGCCATAGCAGTTGATAGTGGCAGTTTCATGAAGCTGTGATCCAAATTTCATCTCAAGTGTTTTTCAGCTCAGCTGGTCTGCTGTGGACTGGATCCATCACATTCCTAGGCCGCCTTTCTGAAATCACAGTAACGCCACTCTTTGGCAGAGATGCGCTTGCATAGGGATCGTTTACTGCAGGGGGTCTCAAAACGCCTCTCCTGAAGCCCAGTGCTGCCTCCTGCATCCTTAAAACATCCACCATCAGTTTGGTAAACAGGCCTGCTAATTAGCCACTGAGTTTACATTACATTACAAACATTACATGCAAATAATGTATATGATTTTGACCTCTACCTCTAACTATTTTCCAAGTGGGATACTCTGAAATCTAGATGAGTGTAAATGTATACTGATCATGAAATAAGTAGACCAGCACAGGGGATTCTACATGGAGTAACTCCAGCATTTTGAAATGTGTGGTTTACAAACCAGCACTTGCTATGCATTTATGTAGCAAAGGCAATTCTGGGAGTTCAAGACACAGCTTTGTAAATAAGTTTGGTGCAATCAGCTGCCTCAAAGTCGCATAGTCTCTGAACAAGTATGCTATGTATTTCTGTATCTCAAAACAGCCAAAGACAGAAATAAGCCAAAAGGTCTCTCTCTGACCGCAACAGAATTCGCAGTCTCCTATGTTGTTTCCGCGGTTCCAATTTGAAAAGACTCTCTGTAAGTTTGATTCTGTTTGTATCTGAAGCTGAAGGACACGTTCCACTGTAGCATACACTAACCCTAATCTACAAAACACGCAGAAAGACCCCAAACCAGTGGGGTCGTTCGACATTACACCCTGACCACTGTTAAAGAAATGTTTCCCCGCTTCTTAAATGAAAGGTTGGAGCCCAATATTATCTTACAGTGCATTATGGTCCTCAGTTGGCAGTGCCACGTTATTGAATGGCTCTTGGTTCCATTCAGTTCCATCATAGTTTACATGGGATTATAAAACACAAAAACAAAAAAATGAACAAAACAAACAAACAAAAAAAAAAAGATCAACCTGCTTTACAGTATCATAGTACAGTATTTACAGGTTTAGAATGTTTTTGCGATTTACAATTTCAGTTTGCTACCCAAGTGCCAAGTTTAATATCTGTAAATATAAAGTACTTATAAATAGGATAACTAAGAAAGACTGAAAATAAAATGGAAACACTTGTAAAAAAAAAAAAAAAAGGATGTAGTGCAATAAATGAAAAAGGGTAGCCAACACATTTGGTCCAATGGGCTGGAAGGCATGCCTCCAGAAATACTGTACAACAGATTCATTAATCATTAAGAGGGAAAGAACAATGCTTTTACTAACTGTACAAGATATTTTCATTAACATGTCGCTGAAAAGTAGTGCATTTAAACACATGCTCATCGTCACCCAGACACATCTAAAAAAAGAGGAAAAAGGAAGAGAGAGAGAGAGAGAGAGGGGGGAAAAAATCCTTCACCTGCTCTGGAAAATGTCTGTGTGTTTTTCTGCGATTGACTTCCTGTCACATGACTCCTTCGCTGGTGGGTGGGCAGGGGGGCAGGGGGCAGGGAGCAGGGGGGCAGGGGGGAGAGAGGCGGGGCTAAATGAGGATCTCCACCATGTCGTTGTCCACTTCCTGCTGCGCCAGGGACTGGGCCAGCGGCTGGGCCAGCGGCTGCACCGGCGCCCTCCTCTCCAGCGTGCTGCTGTGGAACACCGGCACGTCTGCGGAGACAGACACACAGGAACGTCAGCACCCGCTGTATTACAGCACTATTAGCATTTAGATTAGGTTAGATTCAACTTTATTGGCATTACACATGTAACAAGTGCAAGGCAACGAAATGCAGTGCAGAAATGCAGAAATGCAGAAAAGCGGATGCCACTTACATAGAGTGACTTACATAGGTTACGTTTTTTTTTTTACACGTTATCCATTTATACAGCTGGATATTTATTGAGCCAACTGTGGGTTAACTGGCAACCTTTTGGTTACAAGCCCTGCTCCTTAACCACTACACTGCTACACTCAGCATCACTATGCTGGATAGGAGGATGTTATTTACCTCCTGCGTTCCTTCCGTCCTCCATCGATATACACCATGCACCTGCGTCTATACCTTAAATAGTTGGTAGGATGAAGGAAGAGGAAGCTGGGCACTTTCAATGTGATTGTTTGGTGCAGACTGTGTCAGTATGCCAGATGTGGTCAAGGAAGTAGACTGCAGGACAGTACCTACTATGTGGTCAGGGGTATAGACTGTAGGACAGTACCTGCTATGCGGTCTGGGATGTAGACTGGACTGGGGCTGGTGATCCGGGTGGGTACTGGGACAGAGGGCAAGGCAGGGGTGCTGGGCTTGTTGGACTCCTGGCCCTTATCGGTTTGAGTGCAGCTGTCCCGGCTGCCCGTTTTGGAATGTCCAGAAGCCATGGGGGTGGAGGGCAGGACGGGCGAGGGGGACGAGGAGATGGACTCGGTCCGGAGCGAGTCGGTGCGGAACTCTGGGCCCAGCAGGACACCTGGTGGAACAGAACCAAACTTTTAGTGTATACTTAGCCTGAGAAATGAGCACAATCCTACAGCCTTTTGGGGTACCTGCAAACTGAGCCTCCAAGCCTGAGATACCCATTGTCCATCTAATAACATCACTGTAAAACTGAATAATCAATCTGATAGCAGAAAATTTCTTTGCAAACCCAAGAGAAACATTCATATAATATCTAAATATCTATAAGTCAGTCACACTATAAAGTTAAGCAAGATAATGAATGGTTTTGTCACTGACACAATAACTAGAACAAACTAACATAGCCTGCAGTGATGCTGAAATGCTCTGGATAAAAGTGCTTGCTAAATGTTAATAACGTAATGTAACGTAATGAGTACTGGCAGGGAGTATTACACAGCACAGCCGGGGCTGGGACTGGAATACTGGAAAGGGTTAGGGTTAGGCACTTGACAGGAGAGGACAGGAAAGGACATGACGGGACAGGACAGGACAGGACGGGGCTGAGGCTCCCGTTCCCGGTCCCCCTGTCTTTTTGGGGCGCACCGCCTCTTACCCAGGCTGCCCTTCCAGCTGCGATCATCCTTGCGCTCCTCGGCGATGGGGCTGCCGCTGAGCCCCAGCGAGTGGGACAGCAGGCCCGAGCCGCCTGTGTTGGCGATGGACATCAGGGACTTGGACGGTCGCATGGTGGCCGGCGCGTCCGACTTGTTGGGCTCCTTACGGGAGCGCTGGTGGAGCACCTTGATCATGGCGTCCTTCTCGATAATCTGGGCATGCAGGTTCTTGATCCTTCAGGGAGAGAGAGGGAGAGGGGAAAACAGCTTGAGGACAGGCCTTTCTGGAGCCTCAGGGTAGCTGCTATAGCTGTACTCACTGACTCTCAAATGGTGCCTTGGAGCTTGATGAAAAAAAATCTTTAAACATATACAAATATGTGGAGCTTGACATCAAGCTGGGAATATCCTCTGGGAAATGTCAGAAGCATTTAAAATGAAGAGTGGCATCTCTGTATTTGCAATGGATGCACAATGTATTCTGACAGTAGCACATAATGTCCGTACTCTCCACCTCTACAATTAACAACACACATGCACCCACCACAAACCTTAAGACTGCTCTCTTCTCCCTTTTCCGAGTACTATCGTGGCTGTGTGACCAAACCCTACTTCTCCATGTTTCTGTTGGGAAGCTGAGCATTATAAGACCCTAAACCCAGAGAATTAGCATGTCTGGATGTTTGTTTCACTAAGCAGTTACTCCATGTCAGGGCCTGCAACTTCAAAGGTGGCTTTTATGCGGTTCGGTTTAGTTTAAATCCATTTGCACGGTGAGGTTTCCGTGTATTTTCTAGAGGAGTGTGGGGGTGGGGTGGGGGGGGGGGGGGGGGGGGCTGACCTGCTCTCCATGTCCAGGCAGCGGCGGTTGGCCATGAGGATCTCCTCCTCCTCCTTCTGAATGCGCGCCTCCACCGAGGTGTCATAGCTGCTGGTGGGGGAGTGGCTGATTCCTGTGGAGGTGTCCCTGTACACACACACACACACACACAAACACAAACACGTGTGTAAAAATGCATATCCACGCAGACACACACACGTTACGTTACATTTCATTATGTTACATTCACTTTGCAGACGTACTCTTATTCAGAGTGACTTCCAGCACAAAAGAACAGAAGCGTATCCATTCAAGCTGAATGAGTAACAGTGTCAGACCAGGCTAACAACACTCCCAGTCCAGTGAGTGTGAACATAAAACTATTCAAGCCCTACCACAAGCTAACTTTTGCAACCTGATTAGACAATCTAGAAGGGAAAACACACGCACATACATACACATGTGTGCACACACACTCTCAACAGAGAGGTCAGGATTTTCACGCATTCTACATTCCAGCCGGTGGCTTCAATACCAAGCCATCAGAGAGGAGCGGTAATGTCTGACCAGACCCATTAATCGCTGTGTAAACTACACAGTTCCCCACTGCCGCTGCAATGTTGTGCAATGGTATTTTTACACAATGAGGAGTGCCAGCTGTCTACAAGAAAAACAGTCTCAGCGGCAGCTGTTTTATACCGGACAGCCCTGGTACCCTTTCGTTTATTTCACTGTGTAAACTACACGTCCCCGCTGGTACTGCAATGTCATGCTTGAATCCTCACCCCCCCATGCTAGCTCATCACTGCTTTTGTCTTACCGGCCAGAGCACGGCTGCCAGCACACTGAAGTGATCAGTGAGCCAGGATAAAGAAGAATGAGGAAAGTCACACACACTCTTGCTCTCCAGACTGTCTAGCTTGCGCCTGCTTAACACGGGGTTCTCGTCCTTCGGACCCTTCATTCATAATTACATTACATTATTGTCATTTAGCAGATGCTCTTATCCAGAGGTTTCCATGCTCCATAGGTTTCAGTTTTTTACAATGTTATGCACTTATGCAGCTGGATATTTACTGAGGCAAGTGTGGGTTAAGTACCTTGCCCAAGGGTACAATAGCAGTGCCCCAGCGAGGAATCAAACAGTCAACCTTTTGGTTATGAGTCCTGCTGCTTAACCATAATGCTACACTGCCGCCCATATGAATACTGATCCCTGTCGCTATGGACACCCTCCCGGCGGCGGCGCATACCTCTGCGTGGCGACGGAGGCGGCAGCGTCCAGGGCGAACTGCCGCATGACGCTCTCCTCCAGGTACTTCTGCTCCCACTTGGTCATGTCGGCCTCCAGGGCCAGGATACGCTCCTCCTTCTCCCGCAGGTGCTCCATGAGCGCCGTGGTGTTGTACTCGGGGCTGCTGTTGTTCTGGGAGCTGCCCTGCCTCTGCACCACAGAGAGAGAGAGAGAAAAAGAAAGCAAAAAAAACATTTGTGGTTTAATGCACTTGTGCCTCTACCAGCTAGCTTGTGTACCTTGTCTGGCCAACTTTAGAACTTTAGAACTTCATGCAGCACTTCTAATATTGTGACGCTAAGTATGGCTTTTGCTTGTGTTGTACTCTGCCTCACTTGTAAGTCGCTTTGGATGTAAAATGCAATAAATGTAAATGAGGGAAGGAGGGAGGGAGAGAGAAAGAGAGAGAGAGAAAGAGACAGGGTTAGCAGCCATCTCCTCCACCTTTCTTTCCACACACGTGTACACATACACACATGTACAGACAAAGAGACACCTATGCACATGCACATACACACCCACACCGATACACACAATGAGACACACACTGACACACACACACACACACATGCAGACAGTAAGACACACAAACACACACACACACACACTGACATGCACACACACATGCAGACAGTAAGACACAAACACACACACACACATGCAGACAGTAAGACACAAGCACACACACACACACATGCAGACAGTAAGACACAAACACACACACACACACACACACACATGCACACATAAACACACAGACCAGTGTTTATCCTTGCTCCAAGACCCATGCTGCTGTTTCCTCAGTCAGCTTTTACAGGTTCTATTTATAGGCCAGCTCATATACAGGATGAAACTGCAAAATGAAAAGCTCTTCCCATTAGCAATACCTATGTATTTGGAGAGGATCCCCAATTTCATTGACGCATTGTTTAAGGTACTCCTACATCCGGCTCTGTGTACCCCTTGTTATTCAGAGCACTCCGCCATGGCTGCACTGGCACCTTTCAGAGGGGGCTCCGAGCACCAGCACCTCTTTGCTCTGGGCCCCTAATGAACTCCACAGCTGTCCCTCTCTTCCTGCTCCGTCTGTCCCCGGGTCGTCGGGTGTAAACAGGACTTTTGCTGTTCTGCGGGCTGCGACCTTTCACCCACATTCACAGCACCCAGCGCAAAAACCTGCCTCCCGCTCCCATACTGTAAAAACATTCCTCTACGCCAGGCCCGGACACACAGGAAGCGGACGATGGAATTCAAGAAATATAACGTGGCCCCCGAGACGGTGCGGTCTTGAATTCTGGGATACCCCACAAGCCGCGGGCTCGGACCGGGCCCCTACCTCTTGGCTTTCCTCCGCGTGATGTGGCGTGCGTATGTGCATGCATGTGTGTGACGTGGAGTGCATGTGTGCATGCATGCGTGTGTGTGTGTGACGTGGAGTGTGTGCATGCGTGCCTGTGTGCATGCATGTTTGCATACATGTGTGCACGTATGTGCATGCATGTGCATGTGCGCATGCATGCACGTGTGCACATGTGCGTGTGTGCGTGCGTGTGTGCGCGTGTGTGTGCGTGTGCGTACGTGCGTGTGCGCATGACGCGCGTCTCACCTGCTGCATGCGCAGGGACTCCAGCTCCCGCTCCAGCCGTGTGCGCAGTCGGTGCTCCAGCTGCTCCCTCTTCTCGCAGGCGGCCTGCAGCTGCGCCAGGGCCTGCTGCATGCGCTCCACCTTCTCCACGTACACCTGCTTCTTCTTCAGCTGAGGGGGGGGGGGGGGAGGGCAGACACAGGCCGCGGGTCAGAGGGGAAAACGCACTGAACCCTGTCACACGCTCACTTTACCTTCTACAGTTAAAATGGGACCTTCAGATCTAATCCTGTTCAGGTCAGAGGGGACAATGCACTGAACCCTGTCACACGCTTATTCTCCCTTCCACGGCTGAAACAGGACCCTCAGATCTGATCCTGCTTGCTTTTCCTTTCCCACTCCCCTCTCTCCTAGTCCTGGCCTTCTCTCCTAATTTAGAGTCTCATGCTCAGTTTCCTTTCCACAGTTAAAATGAGACCCTCTCCCGCAGTCCTGGTCCTGGCTTAATTTAAAATCAGTCCAGTCCAGTCCAAGTCCAGTGCCAGCCTTTCAGAATGTCCTTCTCTAGCTTTTCAGTTGCACAATATATCTGTAATTATTCCTATGGTGTAATACAACAGATTGATCCAGTTAAGGAAGACACTCAATGGTGAGAGAGGAGAGAGGTTTATGCATTTCCCGCATGGAAAGAAGGCCAGGCCTCTAACCACCTTCAGGCCCTTTCAGTACAAACGTGCAACTAAAGGCACTTTGTTTCAAAAACAAGCATACGTTTGTGGAAACGGTGGACAAAAGCAGAGCAGGCCCTGGTCTTCAGGACTCTCTGGGTTTTTTCCTGTTTTTTCTCCATCTTGTTAATAGGCCATCTGGGACGCAGCCAGGCTATTTCAGAACAAAACAGGGTGCAATCAAAGCTCGGAGCGGCTCCAAGTTTACAGCGGGAGGCTTCTCTTCCCACATAAAAAGGCCGCTTTTGGGCTCCGGCTTCCGTGAAGCCTCTGCCTCTCCTGATTCAGCCGGGGTCACTCTGTGCTATCTGGTCACTCAACCGCACGGCCCTTATCGGAGGCAGTGACTTCTTACAGGGGCTGACTTCAAAGAGCTCATTTCAGGGGAGCGCTACGTGAGCGCAGAGGCGAAAAAACACGTGTGGTGGCGCTGTTTGTGGGGCAGCAGTTTGCCACGGCGCTAAGCAACAGGGCTAAACTATGGCTAAATGGGGTGTAAACTAAAGATTGCCAGCTCCATTTCCCCGGTGGGCGCTGCCGTTGTACCCTTGGGTACTTAACCCCAACTGCCTTACAAAACTCCCAGCTGCGTAAATAGGTAAAATTGTGAGCTATGTAAGTCTCTCTGGATATTAGCCGATCTGCTAAGCAACGGCAATGTTTCGCAATGGGATTAAGGAGACATTACACCTACGAAGGCAGCGCTAAGCAATTATACTCGGGCGCAAAGGCATAATCTGTACAGGGCCGAGGAAAGCTGAGAAGAGGCTGACGTTAAAGGCACAGGGGAAGAGTGTGCAAACCGGTCAGACCGACTTTCTCCGGCCTGGGGTGTTTCTGGGGGAACAATGGGGACATTCTGCGGAGCAGGGCCGGGGGCGGGGGGGGGAATAAAAGGCAGTGTCGTGATTGTTCTCATCTGTCTGAAAGCGGCTCCGAACCTCTGCCTGCGGTAGCCCCACACCGGTCCTCTTTAGAGCAGAAAAATGCACGCCATGTGCCAAGAACAGGTCGGGAGGATTCGGCGACTCCCGTAATAAGGATCAGCTCTAAAGCTCGGTTTTATTGTTGCTTTAAGGCCTGCGTTGTATTTCTCGGGGCTATGTCTGCACGGTTGCTCTCAGACTGCTTTGCTTGTTTGTTTGCCACATGATGCCTCCACACAGAGAAAATCAAGAGGATCTCCCTGAGGGGTTGGGATTGCAGTCCAAGGTTTGCAGGTCTGAATCCAAGATGTGGCACTGCCATTCTGCCCTCGTGCAAGGTGCAGAATATCAATTAGTTCAGTAAATATCTAGCTGCATGAATGAATGTTTCTATATAAAATCCATGGAAACCGCAATCAGTAAAATTTGTTAAGCAATTGAATAGTGTAATAGTTAAGAACCAGCCTTTGATAAGTGGGTTGCTGTGTAGTTAATACTCTACCCAGAGTGTTTCAGACGGTGTTGTAGGGAAAAAAAAGTGAGATATTTCATTTAATTCCACCATATTGCTGTAGGAGAGAATAATGTAGTGTAATGTTTGATGCTTACTTAAGACTTGTATGACGTGAGAGCTGGCAAGCTACACATATTCTTAGAGCAAGTTAGTGGATGGAATGCATAAATTATATTAAAGAGGGCAAACAAGCAAATGGTGGTAATGTGATTAACAGGTGGGACAGCTGCTTTGACTCTAATTTAATAACTCTTAAGGCTCCACAATTCTTGTTCATGTCCCTTCTTGTCCACAGGGGGGCGCAAGTACGTATACAGGAGAGGGAGGAGTTGATCCGACACTAATTTAGTAAAGAAATGTGTTACTTCCATCTTGCTGATGGTGCTATTAAACTGTAGCGTAGGTCTGATGGTAAAAGTGCCTGAACCTCCAAATTCTGGAATGTATAATCATTCCATTTCTCTTTACATTTTTTTTTTGCTTGACTAATTGTCACCCTCATCCTGAACTCATTATAATGCTTGTGATTTACATCTCAGATATACTCTGACCAGTTTATTAACATTTTCACTGAAGTCCCGGTGGGCAGTGCACTCACCACACCACATGCTGACTGCAGAATTTGGAACAATTCCCCTAAAACGTAAGATCTCAGGGGAAAAAAAAAAGGTATGCATTATTTATAATAGGAAAAAAGCCGTCCCACTCACTTCTTCTTCCAGTTTGACCACTTTGGCCTGCGCATTGTTCAGAGCCTGGTCCCGGATCTCAATGTGCCGGCGCTGGTCTTCATTAGTGGAGCGCAGAGCATTGAGCTCGATCTCCAGCTTCTCCTTCTCCCGCAGTGTCTCTTTGTCTGCGGACAACAAGACATAGTCACAAGAGGCACGGTGCGTTCGGCCGCTTCAGAAAACCGCCGCGCGCTAAGGGCGAGGAATGTGTTCAGAAGATGAAAAGGAACCGATTTGAATTCCAAATCCGTTTCAGTGGGGAAGAATACGCCGCAGCGCCGGAGAGAGTGCAGGCATCCGTCGCTGGAATTTCCGACTAATCCGTTTAAAGATGTACTCACTCTGAGCGAGGAGCTGCGAGATGGTCTTGCGGTTGTCCTCGGATCCTTCACACTCCTTAGCAGCTAGCTGCTTGTTGGCAGTTTCCATGCGCTCTGCAACATGAAAAAAAAGGCACTGCTCAAATCGGCCTACTTGTCAAACTCACTGCTTTCCTTAGTAAGTGCTCTAACTGGGGCAAAAAACTGTCACAGCACAACTATATAGCATCACTTTTACATACTTTTATAAAACTTTTATAAGGTGTAATATAATTACATAAGAAGGATGTTAATAAATCAGGATAGTCAGTATCTGCAAGAAAGATGGGCGTTTGCGAGACGGGTGTTTTTTTTTTTTAATCTCTTTACAGAAAGGCGTCCTGAAACTAACGTCTCCTATTTCACTGTGTGCATTTTGCAACTCTGCGGAATGCGGGACCCAGCGAAAGGTACACGGTGTTATTCGCAGACCAGTCGAAAATGTGCAATTGTGATTCTTATAAGCCGCTTTAATACAAGCATCTTGGATGGAGAAAAGGCTGTGGGCTGAAGTGAATATGGAGGCTGGGGGAATTCAAATCCCTCAAGCGGTTTTAATAGACGTGGAGCCGAGGCAAAACGTCAGGCTCCCGCCAAAGATTCCATTCCCTGCCTCTCACAGTTCCCTCACATAAAGCACTACAGGGGCCGGTTGCTCAGCAAATTGGAAAACAAAAATAAAACAATAACTTTATGTGAGTGCATTTCCCATAGTGAGCTTGTCATAATTCACTAATAAAAAGGACAAAAAAAAAACTGGCCAGGACAAAGGCGCCATTATTCTGGAGATGTTTTTCTGATGCCTCATCGAAGATTCAAGCCAAATGTTAGAATAATATTTACAAGAGTAACATATGCACAATTATTCAGATCTACCGTTCTTTACCTGCATTATTCCCAGTTACACAAAGAAAGAAAAAGGACACAAGAACCCAGGACACATTTTACTTGGTGCAGAAACATGAGAGTACCACCCGTTTACATGTGTAAGATGAAGACGGCGTTACGCTGCCAAGAGAATGAAAATTTCTGAAAGAGGAAAAAAAAATGTTTCTGTGTGTTTTGCTTTAAAACCATGGAATCTCCCCACGGAGACCCAGTCTGGGCTCTCTGCCACAAATCAAGCTTTTTTCTCTTCTCCGCAGGCCTCAGAAAGACCACGAAGCGCAGATGTATCAGTGTCCACACTCAGGTCTCAGCCACTCTCTCACACACACACACACACACACACACACACACACACACACACACACACACACAGTTGTGTTTCCACGGACAGACTTTGCTCTCTGCTTCAAACACGCACTCTGTTTCAAAAAAGATACCAGACTGATCGATAGTCCCTGATACTCAACTCAATCAAAGGGAGAATTCTCTGGTGTCACACACATATCTCCTGAGGTCTGATACTCGACAAACTCAACAGAATGCGATCTCTGAAATCCCACGGAAAACAATTACGTTTGTAGGTCATATAAGAGTATATATATGCTTTTGCCGAAACTCATTTCTTGCACCTTCCGTTTGTCTAAACATACACCGTTTGTTTGTTTTCTGCCAGATCAGCTGCCACCGCAACCTTTAAACCTACAGTCTGGTAAAATCATTAGGATCGCCATAGAGATGTGCTGTGTGGGTTGTGTGTCAGGTGATCTCTGGAGTGCAGAAACCCCCACCCCCCTGCCATGGACCCCCCCCTGCCTCGGCTGCAGCCCCCCCCCCCCGGACGCCTACCTCTCAGGTCCCTGTTGAAGTCGTGCAGCCTGCGCACCTCCAGCTCCAGCTTGTTCCTCATGGTCTTCTCCAGGGCCTCCCTCTTGCTGGATGACTTTGCCAGGTTCTCATAGGCCTCTGACACCAGCTGGATCTCGGTCTCCAGCTACAGCGTGAAAGACGGGGCGGTTTTCAACCTTGTCAGCTCTCTGTGACATTAACCACACTTCAGTCTTTTCGTGATGAAAATAACGAATCAGCACGTTGGCTATCAGTAAAGAACGGTTGGGCTAAATTTATGAAAGGGCCAGAAATGCAGTACCTAGCACAGAATATGTAGACTACAGTTGGCAAGACAAAGGCATGATTTTTGATGTTACTTGTCGAGCTGAAAAAACTTTGTTCACCACAATTCTGTACTTGTGAGATGCATGTTACTTGTCACAAGCATCAACGCCATTACAGTCACATTACATTATATTACACTGTCGTTTTGCAGATGCTCTTATCCAGAACGACTTACACAGGTTACAATCTTCACATTATCCATTTATACAGCTGTATATTTACTGAGGCCACTGTGGGTTAAGTACGGTGCCCAAGGGTACAGCAGCAGTGCCCCATCAGGGAATCGAACCAGCAACCTTTCGGTTACGAGTTCTGCTCCTTACCAATATGCTACACTGCCACCCTGGCGAACAGACTGAGGCAGTGTCTTAGACCGCTCAGCCACACTAGCGGTTAGCGCGCAGGTCCTACCTTCTGCAGCTTGGCCACCTTGTCGCAGCACATCTCCATCTCCTGCTTGAGCATCTGGTTCTCCTGGGAGAGCATCTCCACCATCTGCTGCGCCCGCGCCACCATGGCGTAGGGCTCGCCCTGCACCGAGTGGGGGTGGGGGTAGGGCTGGGGCGGCTGGTGGTGCGGCTGGCCCCTGGGGGCCGACATGTAGGGGTCCGGCTGGAAGCCGTGGCCCCGCTGCGGGGGCGGGTGCACAGGGCCCGGGCCAAAGGGATCACCCTGGTGCGAGCCGGGCCCCTGGGGGCTGCGGGGGCCCATGAGAAAGGGCTCCCCAGGGTGGGAGACGGGGAGCGGGTGGGGGGACCCCATGAGGCTGCTGAGGGTGGAGGACTGGGCGCGGGACAGCGAGCCCACCGACGTGACCGAGGAGGTGGGGCTGTGGTGGTGCGGCGGCCTCTGGGAGTGACCTGAGCTCTCCTTATTGGATCTGGAGGAGACACGACTGACCAATCACGTTAAAGCTCAACAGCAGGCTCGAGTAATGAACGCTGCCTGTTGTTGTACATACTGAACTTTTCCAAGAGCTGCCTTGGAATCAATGACTGTTCAAATGTCAGCATTTGATCCAATTAGAACAGACCATAAAGTGTTCAACAATGAGGAGCACACCTCCCTGTCACCCTTTAAACCAAATTTTATTGCTTACTTGGATACTGTAGGGGAAAATTATGAGCACTGCCACATTTTGAAATGGCAACCCAAAAGAGCTCATGATCAGAACTGCACTCATGTTTGGTGAAACCTAGTTTTTAGTTAAGCGAACGATCCAAACACTAGCTAAGATGAAAGAGGCATATCCTTTGTCTTCTACGCTACTCGATTAAGTCAGTATCATGTAGCAACATGCTGAGGGTGGGTGACACAAAAGTAAATATCCAAGAATTCCACCACTCACTGCCACAAACTTGTTCCGAGTTAAACTGACTGAGGAAAACTGGCAAAACAGGCTCTTGGGTACCTTCCAAAAAATGTGTTGATGTTGCAAGGCAAGGCGTTTTATAAATTCAATCACTGACCCTTTCAAAATCATTCATAGCCATCATAAACCTGTTCTGACAGACTGTATTTTCATACTATTACAAAGTTCTAGTCAATTATGGTGCCATACTTTGCCAAATGTGCCAACGTGTATTATTTGCATTTTATTATTCAGGTTTGTTTATTATTATTTGAATCTCCATGGAAACTTACAAAGCTTACGTTTCACATATAATCTGTTTAAACAGCTGAATATTTACTTAAGCCATGTAGTGCCCTGCATAAGGGAGTAATGGGCAACCGTGGATTTGAGCCTGCAACTTTCAAGTAAAAGTCCGGTATCTTTTAATGTTATGACTCACATGCTCGTAGTAAGAGAACGCAGGCCAATGCAGTGTAGTTTTAGATTTGATGGCTTTATCACTAGCTTTATGGTACTCTAGTTAACCGGACATAGTTTGTACGGCAGCCTGTTTCAGGAGAAGAATTAGAGGAGGGTGTCTTGGGAGGAGCACCTCAGAGAAAGGCATCACGGGATAGGACACTTACCGAAAAGAGCCGTACTCGGGGGGTGGCTGGTAGCGGACGTGGGGCATGTCGGCGCGGCCCTGCTGGCTGCCGCGGGGGTCGGGGTAGTAGTGTCCCAGCTCCTGCTGCTGTGGTTTGGGAGGGGAGGCCATGTTCTTGAAGGGGTAGTCTGGGGGCGGGCCCCGGTGCTGGACAGACGGCTTGTAGTAGTCGCCCGGGGGCCCCGGGGGAGGGGGCTGGGGGGAGAGCGGGGAGCTGGTGACGGGGGCGTGGGCCTTTACCCCGCTGGTGGCCAGGGAGAGCTGCATGAGCCGCTCGCTGAGGGAGCGGACGTGGCCCTGTTTCAGGTCCTTCAGCCCGTCGTCCTGGTGCACCTTGCCCGCGCTCACGCGCTGCACCGTGGGCCGCCCCTCCGTCCGCACCTTCGGGTTGCTCACGCCCGTCACGTAGAAGGCCGCGCCCACCGAGGGGGGCAGCTGCTGCTGCCCCCGAAAGTACTGCGACTGCACCTTGGCCTCCTCGTACGTGGGCAGGTCCTCGGCGCTCGGGCCCTGCCCGCCGCCTCCCCCTCCTCCGCCGCCTCCTCCTCCACCTCCTCCCGCTCCTCCTCCACCTCCTCCCCCTCCCCCTCCGCTGCCCCCTCCCCCTCCTCGGGCGGTCAGCTGTTTCTCCATGCCCCCGTCCGCCTGCAGCTCTTGGCCCTGTGGCTCCTGTCTGGCGATGTGCGGAACCATGGAGTGGTCGTCGCCGGGGCCGCCGGCTCCTGTATATCCCACCGCGCCGCTCACACCGCCCTGCTGCTGCTGTTGCTGCTGCTGCTGCTGCAGGGCCAAGTAGTTCCTGCCCTCGCCATAGCGCATCTGCTCCTGCAGGAGGCGCTGCAGGACGGTGTTGCTGCTGCTGCTGCTGTTGTTGCTGGATGTCTCCTCCGCCGCGGTCCTCATGTCAGCTTCACGCAGGCCCCGGACTTCATGGAAGGAGGAACTCCGGCCGCGGTCGACGCTCCCTGCCCAGAACGGACGAGCACCGGTCACTCCAGCACAGCACAGGCCAATCCAGCCCAAAGACACAGCGCAGACACTTGGAAGTGTCTACCAACAGTCCCAAACTCAATACGGAAAACCAACAGTAAGGGATAAAATGGATGATTAAAAAAAAAAAAAAAAACGGAACATATGATGTTACATGTAACGCTTAATGGAAATGAAATGATGGACAAATAAAACCCATGGTCTGAAGCCACCATTATCCTTTGAGCACCTAGAAGAGTGAAGTCCCCAAACACAAATACAGCGACGAAAGCTTTAACACAATGACTGCTAGGCACCACCGAGACCAGTGAGGATTATTTTTCCAGAATTCATAGTGTATAGGTACAAACCCACACATATAAGTGTCTTGTATAAAAGCAAAGCTTTTGCTTGTGCCCTTTTAAGTCCAATTAAAAGTGCGACATTTGACACCAAAAGTGTCCGTTATGTTTTTGAAAAAATGATTTTGATATATAGTCCGGCCAAATTTGACAGTCACCCAAACCAACTGATTATGCAGAACTAAAACCCAGCGTCATGGTGCTAAAGACCACCCAGGAGGACAATACCACTTCCCTTCTCAGCGGCTCATTTGGTGTCAGTACTGTGCAGTACTACCTAAAGCCCTGTGTCAGCACGCAGTGATATTTCCCAGAATGAACCATTTTCCCAATGTTCGCTTACAAAAAAAAAAAAAAACATGGATCATGTGACTCTCACCTTCCCAAACCAATCAATACATTAGTTAGGAACTTTGCCATCTGCCATTTTTAGAATGCAATTAATATTTCAAATGTATTATTATTATCATTATTATAGTATTAAAGAAAATGTGTTAGAAATCAAGGTCGAACACACAAGGTCATTAGGAAGAAACCACTCCAGGTAAGAGTTAACATTAGGCTTTATAACAGAGCCTCACACCAGTCCTGAAAAACCAAAATCCACAGAGCGGTCAGAGGACTGGGGATGGCAGCCTATTTGGTCCAATCAAGGCAAAGATAATTAAGTGGCTGGCAGTAATGTAATACTGCAGATGTTTCTGCCCTGAAGGATCAGCACTGAGCAGTTCTGCCTCACAATGTAAACACAGAACATGCTTTGTTAACTTCAAGCCTGTAGCTTCATAGCGCAGCAGATGTATAATTATTAGGAAATGCTATGCTACAGCCAAATAAAACACTTCAAATGAGTGGTTTCTGCTAACAACGTTGGATGTCATTAGCGGTCTAATGGTTAATGCAGCTTCTATAATAAGGAAGGTGAAATTATTACATCTATTGCTTTCTGATATTCTTCTCATTCGCAAGGAGGATGAAGCTTTTTTCCGAAACATCTGTGGTAAATAAATAAGTTTAGGACACAAGTCAGGTTTGGGCCATCTGGGCAGCGGTTTCCACAGTTCAAGAGGGAAAAGAGAGAGAAAGAAAAATAATGTCATGGTGGCATACTCTCCCCACATACTTCAACATTTACTTCCTGCTGTGCTTCCCCCAAACCTTCTCTGACTGACTCCCCCTCTTCAGACTCAACTACAATGACAATGGACAATGGAGGATGGGTGAAGGAACAAATACAGACAGAACTTAAAATGAAAAAAGATGGAGGCAATGGAATGACCACAGGCAGTGTTTTGGCCAGGCCTGAATCTTTGACTGGCATGATTGCGGCCTTCCCTGTATATACAGCAAGGCCGCAACCGCTGCCAGCCGCTCCATGTGCCGGGAGCCCGGCCACCTCTGTTCACAGACAGGCCCTGCAATGACAGGCTTATTTCTCAACAAACGTGAGACACATTTTTTAAATTTCATTCACAACCTTTGTGAGCTCACCTCCCATTAGGCCTGCTCAATCAAACATTCCCTGTGGTCAGAAGGTTGCCTGTTAATTCTCGACGTGGGTGACGCGTCATGCTGTTAATGAGAATTAAAACCCACAAAACATGAAATCCTGACTGTGGATTCCCCTGCCGACTGCCAGCGTCTGTCTTTCTCTGGCCTCTCCTGACACTTGCCTCGCCCCGCTGTCCCCCGCCATCCCGCTGTCCTTTCTCGTGGTTACCTAACACCCCGCCCCCCCCCCACCCCGAGGCCTGTCCTGTCCCTGCCCTCCCCGCACCTACCTGTCTGGCTGCTCGCGTCCCCGTCCCGTGTCACTGGCCACCCCTCATGGCTGCGCTCCGCGGTGTCCTGCTGCAGCAGAAGGTCCTCCAATCGCTCCAAAATGTAGAGGCGCTCCGCTACGTCCCCCACGCCCAGCCACTCTGCAACAGGAAGGCACTCTCACGAGCCAGAACAATGGGGGCGGGGTCCAGGGACGACTGGGGCAGGGGGGCAGTTGGGAATGTGAAACGGGTAGGTGTGTGTGGGGGGGGGTCAGTATGTCGTTTCCTGGTTCTGCCAACCAAAAAAAAAAAATTCTTCCTTGTTTTTCCTCGTGTCCATGAAAGACCCCTGCAGCTGTGTCCCGGTGATGGGCAAATGGACACTGACCTCTCATCTACAACCGTACACAGGATGTCAGGGCATGTGAACTGCCGACTGGGGAAGCAAGCCTTCTCTTAACAACACACACCCACACACTCCCTACACTCCCTACCCTGGGCATTTATATGGGGGACTGTTTGTACCCGACATCCAAATGAAGAGCTTTAGAGAATGAACCTGTCATTAGACCATCAGAGAGGAACCAAAATAAAGCCATTACAAAAGTGGACTAACAGTCTCTGCTGAATGTTTGGAACATTCCTGGGAGCTTCATATGACCTTCAGTGTTAGCAAGAGTGCAATTAAGCCTGCCTTACTTCCCCCTTTTCACCAACAGAATCGCGCAAAGTCTGTGGATAAAGTCACAATGGTTCATAGCTTAACAACAGAAAGTAAGCTTGCTGGCATATATCCATGAAACCCACTCAGGTCATAAAAAGAAACCACAATGGTACCTTCGGAACCAGGCAGTCCAAAAATTCTGTCCTTGGATGCAAACACACACTAAAATTGTTTCAGGCTATGACTAAGACAATCGGTTTCACAACAACAGCTCCTAAACACCCCCTCTCTCACCCCCACCCTCCCTGTTTAAAAAAAAAGACTTCCAGATGCGACCTCCTCCTTCCAATTAGCCGATGGTCATACTGTAAAGTTCCTTGACTGTTTCAGATAAACAGTTTATTCCACAGCGAGGGCTTGCTGAAATGAATTCGTGGAATCCAGCATTCCAGCGAGTCCGTATCAACAGCTCTAGATAGGTTTCTCAATAAGTGTTCTAAAAGGGTCTGACCTCCATGTTTTCAACAGTTATATCAGTGACACGGTGTGCTGACAGTGACAAAGTAGCCCCCCACCCCCCCTACCCCCACCGCCACCACACTCCACCACCCAAGCCCCTGGTCACGGGAGGTATCAGCGCAGACACAGATGTCACAAAAACATGGAAACATGATGTCCCTCCTAAACAATGTACACAAAAGATACACTCACCAAATCTGATCCCTGAGTGCCCTGCAGTACAAAGTATGGGAACAGCATGCAATTAACAATGCATTATGATTAAAAAAACAGTAATATTTGTTCTACGTATCAGCCATTGTTCAAGACAGTGGCACGCCGTACTCACAACTGGATTACAAAAGCACCATAAGAAAATCAATCCGGTTCTGCAAACTGCATACTGCAGCTACAAACAGTAAGTGAAACAACAATGACTTGAAGGGCACTCACTTACAGCACCTTTAAACAGAGAAAGACGGCATGTTTCCATTACATTTAAACACACAACCAGATAGAGTTTCTCTCCCGTTTCGTACCTGTGCGATTTCTCTTTTCACTCGATCCCCAACTTCATTCCAGACGAAGAAAAAAACCCAGCGAAGAATCTACTCCGCTTGTCTTCACCCTACCCTTCCCACCGCAGATCCACAGTGACGCTCCCAATACCTCATTCATTCCTTCAGGTGTGGCCGTGGGACAGGTGGATCTGGGGCTCCGCCAAGTTCCCTCTCACACCCTCATACCTGGGCGATGTCGTCGTCGGAGACAGGTGCGCAGCCTGACTTCCCATCAGCCCTGTTTGGCCACTAACGTTAGCGGAGCGAGCCAACCAGAGGTGGCCGAGTCGTAAAGCGCCGATAAGGAAACCGACTACCTGGAATGTGCTGGTGAGATGAAAAGGCTGCGCTGCCGCTCTGCTGATTCTGCTCAACGCACTTCACGTGCCAAGACAGCCGGGCTGCCAGAGAGCACCCAGAACCAGGAAAGGCCATGCTGTGGGGAGCTGTGGCACTAAATTACATTACTTGCGTTTAGCGGACGCTAATCCAGAGCGACTTACATCAGTTACACTTTTTTTTTTTTTACAATGTTATCCATTTATACAGCTGGACATTTACTGAGGCAATTGTGGGTTAAGTACCTTGCCCAAGTGTACAGCAGCAGTGCCCCGGTGGGGAATTGAACTGGCAACCTTTTGGTTACGAGCCCTCCTCCTTAACCACTGTGCTACACTTCTGCCCCTGTTCAACCAGCATTTACAAAGTCGAGAAAAAGAGCGGGCAAAACTCCAAAATACACTCATTCCACTCTAGAGAATAGAGATGAAAGCCTAAATTTGTTATTTTTACCTCCTCCCCTTTGTAATAGTCAAGAACACTTTAATCTAAAGATACTCTAAAGTTCCTTAAATGTAGATTTCCTAACTCACCCCCTGGCCTGTTCACGTTAGGCAAGGACATCTTTCTTGAACTGACTTGATGTACTCCAGTGAAGTTTTAGTCAATTTTTGGGGGTATATTTTTGTCTAAGACTAGGTCTTTATTCTATGATTCAACCTGAATTCTGTGATGTAGCAGATATTTTGAATGGAGCCGGAGGTTATGCTCTCTTGTGTAAATATTTGCTTTCCCTGTGCATGTTTCCCAGGGCCCTCTCGCAGAGAGTGTTTATTCTGGTAATACGGCAGGAATGTAACATAATGTAAGCGGAGAGAGCGGGGAGAGACTACCTCTGAATAACATCACCTGACAGTGAGGTCACCGCTTGACCTCACCAGCCTGAGACACACTGCAGGTTTCAGGCTGGGTTTTGCAAGAGACACTCCAGGTTGCCGAGTGGGTGACGAGAACACCAGCGCCACTGGGACCGTCAGCGGCACCCCTTCACATAACTCCCCTTGTGACGCTGGCATACCACGCACCAACGCTCTAACTCTGCCAACTGCCCAATGACAGGTATCAGAATGAAGACAGAAATAAATGCCTCAAACATTGCCATGCCACTTCACATTTCCTGAGGGACTCGCAGCTTGTGCGAAACGCGGGTGTAACTTAAGAGGAGATCGAAATGTCTTCTCCCCTCCGGTTGGAGTCCACTTTGTTTTCACACTCTGGAAGGACTGGGCCGCAGGGCTTTCCAGTCTTTGTCCCACCTCCCCTCTCCTCCTTACAGTAAGTGAAACTCTACACCTCACCCGGAGCAACGACCAGCGACCGAGAGAGCCGGGAAATCAGGGCGCGGGGAGCGGGGTGCAGGGAGAGGGGCGCACATTCCACGGACACGCGGTCACGCTGCCCCAACACGGCAACCTCCTGACACACAAACACAGAGCAGGAATGAACGGCTGACCTTAAAGAACCTTGCAGCTAAAGCAAAGCACCCCCCCCATACACACGCACACACACACGCGCGCGCACACACACCATCCAAATCTTTCACAGGCCGTGTTTACGTAACAAGGGAACATTCATGGAAGCCTTCCAGTTGTTTAATGAAGTCCAGAGAGCTCTTTCACATTAACTTTTTTACTTGAACTTAATGTAGGACATGATAACACTGACAATATTGTTGTGGAAGAGGAAAGGGCCAAAAGAGAGGGTGAGGGTGGGGGTGGGGGATGTTGTGGGGGGGGGGTAAAGTCTTCAAAAGCAGAGTGAGCAGTGAGGAGGGGGAAATGGAGAGGGAGAAATCAAGGGGGTGAGAGAAACAGAAAAGGAGAGAGCGAGAGCAGGAGCGAGAGCGAGAGAGAGAGCGAGAGAGAGCGAGAGAGAGCGAGAGAGAGCGAGAGAGAGAGAGAGAGCGAGAGAGAGCGAGAGCGAGCGAGAGCGAGCGAGAGAGAGAGAGAGAGAGAGAGAGATTAGGCGCAGGGAAAACGGAGAAACACATGGCAGGAACCAAGCAGGAAATGCAACATTCCAATCTGGACAGCCTGCCGCTCTCGCTGCAGAGAGCAAACCTCGACCTCCCTCTGTGTCCATTACCCAGAGTTCTGTGAGATTTTTAAACAGTGGAACCGCTGAGAGAATTAAGCCAAGAAATTCTGACACATCTGCACTCTCTGCATCCATCTTTCCTTTCCCCCTCCCCCTCTTCCTCTCTCTACTGATTAATGATTCATTTTGAGGCATTGTATTACATTATACATTTGAAGGGGTTGTCTTAACAGTGGTACAGACAGAGGCCAATGTACTCCTCTGGAGCCAACACACTCTTGAGCTTTACTGAACAAATAACTGCTTACCGAACTTTGTTGGTGTAAGATAGCCAATGGCCTCTGTTTATACTCACACTTTGGCAATAAACCAGAATTTTTTAGGTCATTACTCTCAAATTTCTCTTAACAGTAAGCACCGCACATTACTACAGCATGGTTTAAATACTGTGTTATCCTTAAGACCTAAAAGTGATTTATGAAGCAGGATTAAAGGAAATAAATGTGGTCTATTAGCCATTTAATAGACACTAAACCATTTTAATCTTGATTTGAATAAAAAACAGACGTGAAAGAGGAGGAAAGCTGCAATCTGTATCTAATCAGTCATTTTGCATTACCCCTTATGTAGGCAGTATAAGCAAACACTTACTCAAACAACCATCCTGGTTGTTTTATAACAAAACCCTGCTTAAAAGCACCACATATTTAGCTTCGAACTCAGACCATCAAAGTTCAAGCCATTCCAGGTCTTATCAGCAACCCAGCCATCTGAACTGTGCTGGCATTTTATGATTCTTATCTTATATGACAGTCATATTGGAAGGTATGTATGTATATTTGTATCATGGTCAGTATTAAGACCAACTAATTCTTCATAGGTCTTGTCCGTTGAAATAAAAGCTTAATGAAAGTGATCGAGCTGCTCTGCTCTGATAGTTTACAACCAGGAGCTCTTCTCATAGGGCCGCAGGAGCCCACGGGCCAGACACAAGGCTCGGCCGCAAGCTTTTATCACGAAGCCCTCCGCTGTCTCTCTGAATGAGAACCTTTGCAGTGTGGCTCCCTCGCGCTCCTTGATCCAGGCCCGGGTGTTCGGAAAAGTGGCGCTCACCCCTACACCCCCCCGACGCAGCCTCTTAATGGAAAGCATGTGCTGCCGAGATGAGATCGCCCTTCATCTCCGCTGCCGACGCTGCACTGCTGATTTATTTCTTCTCTGGGCAGAAAAAAAAGGGGCAATTCACCCCCTTTTTTATTTCTAAAAGCACCAAACACCTCTCCAGGCCCACAATGTAGATTTATGATGCAATGAAATTAACACACTGACTGAGAAACTCTCAGTGAACTGTTCAGCGCGGTGGACAAGTAAGCCATTTTTAAGTCCATCCTCCCCTTTTCTGAAATCCAATCTCAGGCCGGTGTAACATTAATTGAAGGTCACAATGATCTAGAAAAGACTGGAATTCTGTATTATTTAGGAGACGCTACATCCGCAGGATAAAGGAGACTGTCCACAGTTATCACACTGCAAGTGCATTAAAAATATGGAATATTGTGGCATCATGTAGGTACAATGGATGACAGGGAGAGTCAGGTGACTAAAAAACAGCTCTGTCTGGAATGGGATCGTCATTGGAGAGCACGGGATTATTGCCCAAAGCGCTGATACCGAGACACAGTACTGACACATTCTCCTTGAAGCTTGATTAATAGTCTGGAGATGCGTCTGACGAGAAAGCGGCTCAGCCCATGAAATCTGGTCATGCCTGCTGTGATATTTGCTGTCCTAAAGGTGCCTGCTCTTCCCTGAGGTTATCGAGTGCATTGTGCAACATGACCCCGTGACTCGCATTGAGTTTCCCGGTCTCCCGAGCACAAACTATGCTGTTTCTTTCCCTGCCGCTACACACAAGCAGCAGCATTGGATAGCTTTTGCGCCGGGAGAAGAAAAGCAACAAAACACACATTTTTCTCAGAAGGAATCTCTACCGGTGATATTCTGTCACGGGAAGAAGCTCAACATTTGCTCGCAGGGTTCGCACAGAATCGATTGTCTAAAGATTCAGCTGAAACTTCTCATCTCGGGGGAATGGATTATGTTCACAAATAGCTATGAAAATTTCCCCAGTGTGGAAAAACGCTCACTGAAAAACATATCTGAGCGCATGCAAGGCTGAGTCAGCAAGCAGGAGGAGGGATACAGAGAACGGGGGGGGGGGGGGGCACGGGGAGAGGAAGAGCTGAACAGTCAGAGACATTCCTTCACCCTGAGTCAATGCCGCTGGGCAGTTTCCTGGCGGACGCGCACTACCTCTACAGCTAAACAAAGCCTGGGCCTCCTCATTGGTACACTCCTGCAAAAGGCAGGGGAAAGACGACAGAGTACAGTTGGACCTTTTTTTTTTTCTTCCCTTTTTTCATTTGGAAGTACAAAGCAGTTGGTGATTGCTCATTGTAATTGCAGCATTTCTTGGAATGCTGTCGATGAGAACCATAGCAGCCTTTAGTGCTGGGGGAGGACTTTTGTCTTTGACTTTGGTTAAGAATGCTTTGATTTGTCTTCTACAAGCACTACCACTAAACATGCTTAAAGCCCTAAAATAAGTACAAATTATGAAATCTTTTGTTCACGGTATTGAACAAAAGATTGCTTCTATCTGACAGAGTCCTATGACTACTGAAGGTGGGAAAAATACCCACTGTAAAATTCACAAAGAATACAAATGTTTACAAATGACTCCCTTGTCCACTGGGGCCATGGAGCTAAAGTTAAACATAGTGACTAGAAAGGAAGGTATTAAACTGTTCACACTCGTACTGAAACAGGCGAGTCCCTGGTGTTCCAGAGGAAGAAACATGTAGTGACCACAGTTTGACGTAGGCCCGTATGCCAGCCAGTTCACTAGGCCACATCTGAGGAAGCCAGCCTCTTACAGCTCTGTGGATTCCCCAGGAAATGAAACACAATGGGGGTCCCAGTCAATTAAAAAAAAAAAAACACTGCTTTCAAACGAAAATGAACTGAGATGCTCGTATTCTTCTTTACTACCAGCAGTATGGAAACAAAGGTGGAGACAGCTGTAAATGGATTCTCCAAAAAGGTCAACACTGCAAGAGGCGCACAGATGGAAAGAAGCCTTCAAAGCCTCCCGTGTATAGTAGAATTTACATGTGAATGAAACACATATGCTCCCTGAAGTCCACTAGGAGTTCAGCTTGCATAGGGAGAGTTCATCGTATGTCAAGAAGGGTCAACTGAGAAATGTGGATCAATTAAGAGAGTTGATTGGACAAGAGCACTTGAGAAGCACAGGTTTCCCTTCTCCATGGAGCAGGCACTCACTTAATTACGACTGACATGCAATAAAGCTGAATCCCTCACATCTGTGACTGCATACTGTATGAACGCCAGACACTGCTCCCCACTTTAGAGACATTCCTTGGAGGAATATGGTGACATCTGTTAGCATTGACTTGGCCCATTGATTCTCAGGGGCACCTGTTAATTATTTAACAAGATCCCTTGGCTGGCTCACAGTCTACAGATTTGCACAGAGGTCAATGTGGCACAAAAGCCAGAGGTCAGCTTAACCTCCGTCAGGAGTTGGACAGGTGGAAAAAACATATGTGTGTGTAATACAGTAACATACAATCAGTGATTCACACATCATTTCTCTGCTTTGCAGATGCCCTTATCCAGGGAAACTTACAGGGCTTACTCTTCTAGGTATTATATATATTGCCTGGGTAGTTGAATAATTAAGATTTAATATTTTTCTAAAGGGTACAACAGCAGTGCCACACTTGAGATTTGAACCGACATGTTTCTGGTTACAAGCTTAGCTTCCACACTACTACCTCAACTAAAGCATCTCCATGTGGAGGTTTCTGTAGCATTCCCACTCATATATACAGTATTACATGCTAAACACTGTGTGAATACAAACAAAAAAAAACATCCAGTTCTGTAAGTTTTAGCCTCAACAGTGATGAGTGGGATAACACCAAACATGGACACAGAACAATGACAAGGAAGCTAGTGAGACTATTTATGTTTACATGTTCTATGGGGGACAACGCCTGAAAACATTTCATTGTTACCTTATGTTATGAGCTTTGACATGAGACTTCAAAAACTCTTGAAGGCATAATTTTGTTTGTTTACAGCGAAATCATTATCTACTTCAGCTTCCATGTGTTTTTTTTTTTTTTTGAAGTGCAGCTACAAAGCGTATCATTCATTGAGATCACTGCCTAAGGGTGAGGTATAAGCAATCTATAAAAATGAACTTACAATATGCACAACACAGACAGTAGCTGTCAAAAGTATGTGTCTGCAATCCACCAGAATACTGACTACAACAGTCACGAGCTGACCACAAATTCCAAACCTTGTATTACGGCGTGATTCAGATGCTGTCAGGAACACACTATACGAGCACATCATAAAAACGTACCGTTTAAAACGAATCAAAAGGCACTTCAAACGTGATCTTAAGAAAACTATTGTGATGTCAGTAACTTATTGAAAGCCCTTTCCCAACTGTGCAGAGCGAGAAACCCAAATGTAATAGCCACACAAACGCACTTCTCTGCGTGTCAGAGGTGGAATCATGCTTCGGCACATCTCACTACAGCCCAGCTTTACCGGCGGGCGGTAGGATGCACTTTCAAAACTTGTGGCTAGATTTAGTCGAGATTTATTTCCGTGATAGTATCCGCACACGGTGCCACTCGTACCAGTTTAAAACGGAGGTACAATCCCCTGCAATCGAGGCCAAAACATTATATGTTTGTTAAATATAATACATACTCACAAAACCAGCTTTCGTACATATTTAGTAAAATCATTTAATCGCACGATTGTTTACCTTATAAAGAAACTTGAATGTAAGATTACACGTTCTTCTCCGTTCCGTCCTGCTCGCGACTGTACTTTTCTTGCGCTTTAAACGGGTACAGACATCTTCTTGTAAAATCTCCACCGGTTATGATCCTAAAAAATGCTGATATGGCTGATGATCCAAGTCACTACAAATTCAATTCGTCGGATTGTTCTTGCACTTTTTCCTCGTAAAGCGTATACTGTACTTCCCATTTCTCATTTGAGTTGCTCTAAAGTTTAGGAATCCCTTTTTTCCACCGGACTGCGCTATGAAGAGAATGCATGGAAAGACGGCCCCCTTCTAGAAACCGCAAAGTCCCAGCAGCAGCAAATTCATCTCGGCTTTGAGGCGGAATATGCAGCAACCCCCTACCCCCTCGTTTCCTATCCTACAGAAATCCAAAAAGTTTTGAGGTGGGAAATCCCTCCTTCTTATTCTGCCATTGGAGGTCAGCCAGATTCATTGGCGTTTCAGTTGGCTTTTGCTAACGTCACTCAGGCATTAAATAAAAAACGACAAAAGCCTTTTGTACGTTTGCAGATCAGCTTTGCAGCTAGCCAGCCACACTGCTCCCTCCACCGCGCGCGCGTAGCTGCCTACTCCATTCACGAATCTTTTAGCATCATGTCCTGCCTCCCTCGACCCAATTCGTCCCTCTTCTAGTCGACCTTTTTTCGACTCGGGTTGGCGAAATCTTTGTTCATGTAAGCGAGGGATCATATTAGTTCAAAATAAAAGAAGAATATAATTGTAAAACTGGGGAAAAAAAAACTTTCGAAATGTGGCCCAACTTCAAAACATCGAAATGTGCGTCCACGCAGCTATGACTCTGAAGAGTTGTTATTCTGCTCGAAGGACTTCAGGAATAACTTTGATACTGGGAAACGTTATTATTTTTTCTTTGCCTTAAGATGTGTGATAGGAGTGGGCAGTTTGAGGGCGCCAGCAGCAGATTTAAGTTGAAAGGGTGATTGATCTTGATAACTGCGCTCAGATAAACCTGCCTCAAAGTTAACCTTCAAAATCGATTATGCACGGTTCAGCAACATGAAATGGCCAGTCACTCCTCGGTTTCTGTTAACGAGTCTTTAAGATGAAATGTTTAAGAACGCCAGCCCAGTTAGGTCTCCATAAAAACCTGACGAAAAAAATAACGGTAGCAATCACAATCCGAGGGGTCGGATAGACTACCGAGCGGCTGCCTCCGCATTGGAGGCTGGTTGCTAATCTCCTCAATATGTTAATGATTGCATGTCAGTGGCACAAGAGGCAGATTTAAGACACAGTCTTGAATTCCTCTCTTGCCTGGAACGGCGCCTACATAATGTAATTTAACGCAGGCCTTATCCAGACACGAGGGATATCCTGCTTTAAAATTCTAAACATCATACATCTATTCCCAATCCACTCGGGGAGGTGAGATGACTTTATAAATGCGTATAGTATTGTATTATTGTATAGTATTGAGCGCATACAGTATATGGTAATAGTATTTAATCGTACAAAAACACATTAAGAAAGAAAATGCATCCATGGTAAATAATCCTGTAATCTGATAAATAATTTCACTGAAATATAATATCACGCAAAGTTATGGAAAAATGTGATGCATAATTGTTTGAGTTGAGGAAAATTTCCCATTGCAAAGTGATTGGTGTAAGCCTAGGCCAGGCACACATTACTGCGTAAATATTACTCATGAAAAAAGTACATTCCTTTATGATGTGATTTGCTCATCTCTATTGTCTACATGCATCCTTTTCAAATCCTTTCATGTCCAAGGAGTGTCTTCTGATACATTTAATTTAATTGGGACAGGTGAGTAGAGAGAGCAATTAGCTGAATCACGCCTCTGTGTGCCCATCCCATGAGAATGCAGCACATCACAGACCAGAATGTCTAGCATTAAACATCTGGTGAGGGCGGTTTTACGTCACTGTACGGAACAAGATCTCAAAACAAACCTCCCAAATCATGAACTCTTCTGCCCTGGCATGCTTAAAGACATCGGACCGAGAGAGAAGGGGGAAAAGAGACAGTGAAGGCAATGACCCAAGTGCACGTCTGCAATGTTTCTGTGTCTGTGGGGAAACTCTGTCATTGTGCCATTGTATATGCTTTACGTTACGTGCCAATGTCAGCACTTCCATATCCCCTTGCATCAGAGAGTTTCAATCAACAAAATCTTTGTTGATTGTGCTGCTTTACACCTGCTTTCCCAGTGACCACTGACAGTCATTTACTAAAACGAAATAGAAAAAAGAAATAAAATAAGAACTACAGGAAATAAGGGAAATTACACTTTGTACTCTTGCTTTGTAAGACTGTCCAGATAAGAGCATCTGCTACATAACAAAATATAAAATGTTATGTATTTTGATAACTCAGTGTCTTGAGCAAAATTGGAAAACTATGTTTTCCTCACCTAAAATTGAATCGCTGACATCCAAGAGATCCAGTCCACACACAGCGTTTTCTGAAAATACAAGGTAATTCTGAAAATACAAGGTAATTTTATACAACAAGGTTGTATTATTTACTGACATAATGTACTGGAACATAGGGACAGTGAACAGTTTGTATCCATCTAATGATGTATATCATTACTTTGCTTTTATGCCCCTGACATAGGATCCCATGTCAAATCCTAATTACAACAATTTACAATTCAATTTTGATTGTAATCCAAGAGCAGTTGCTAAGGGGGAACAGCAAATATTCAGGGTCTACTGAGAAAGCAAAATCCTGTCAATATTATTTAACATTTGTCGAGCTCCCTCGTGTGGCAGGACAGTAATACAGAAAAGAGATGAGGCCTGAGAGAGGTTTTGGTCCATTAAGTTTCAAAGAACTTTGTGTTAGGAGTTGCTCTTGGACTTGATTAAAAGGTTGCTCCATTGCAAGACGCTCGTTAATTAACTCAAAAATGGTTTACTCATTCACAGATGCAAACTGTCCTTCACTTAAAGCAATCATACCGAGAAAGTTTCGCGCATGTTCGGGAAACCCAATATGATCTATCCATCTGGACACCACCTCCGGACTCCATTCTGCGATTGTGGTCATCTTTCTTGCACTATCCCATCAACATTTATCCGTCACACCCACCTAATTAACATAAGCAAGGGAAAAGGAATCATCAAATGCTGGTTACACAATGAACGGCAATGTGCTGCAACTAAACTTGATGCTAATCCTAATTTAAGAACAATAACTTTATTGTAAAGGCAGCTTTTTAAAGCATTGCATAAGCTCGTAATCGTGTATTGAAGAGTGTTCTGGCAATGTTGTTTTCCCAAAATATCATGTAACAAAAACCCAATTTTACAATGAATGAATTAAGGGATTCTCGATTCTAATCAAACTGCGATTTTCACATACAAGTCCATAAAGTGCGACCTTCGCTAACGGAAAAAAAAACAAACCCTACGAAATTCACTGAGAGTGTTTTGCTGTAAACCGATTGTCTAAAGTTTTCATGAATTCGTTTATTACACTGAGAACTGATATGCACAGCCGTCACACAATGGAGGCTCCTGACGATGAGCCTTCTTTCATGTGGAAATATAGCCTAACATCTTGCTTGTTTTTGTTCTTATCATTAGACTAGCTTAATCATTTACCTGAAACGGACAGTTAAGGTTTTGTTTGTACAAACTCACCGTCTCCGCTTTGATGTACACCATATTAACATTTCTTGTGTCGTTGCTCTTTGAAAAAGAAAGGTGACCCGAGGCACAACACATCATGCAGGTGAGGGTGGAGCCAAACCACACCGATACAGTCTGATGCATTCTAGGTACTGTAGTCTGTGGCAGCAGTAAATTTTTTACAACTACATTTTCATTCTCAATATGCTACAGGGAGACCCTCAAAACGTTTTTTTTCCCTGAATATATCCTTATCGCGTCTAAATGCAGTTAACTGGCTATTCAGAAAGAGAGAGCTACCTTAGTTGGGTTGTGAGGAAGGAGTTCAGCCACTTGTACCTACCTTAAACTAGGCTACCCTGTGTAGCCTCGTCAATATATGTATCGGACGGATAAACCCCTTAGACTTGACGTTGTGTGTTAAATTAAAGTCAATTTAACGCAGTTTATATCTGGCCTAATCAAACAAAATATCAGCCTATTATTGTTTGAAGGTACTTTCTTTCGAAATTCGAGTACGTGCAACGGAATAAGATTGCAACGGAATTCTTAAGTTCTAAATGCAGAGGATCGGGTTAACCGTTCCTTACAGTAACACAATGGAACCTGACTTTACACAAAGGATCTGTGGAAGCCTTCGCTGAAACACTGCCGTCTGAGAAGCTGCGATCGGAGTGTAGAAAGAGACTGTAACACGTGGGGAAAATAGTTCAATAATTCGAACATTAAAAACTTATTTACATTTTGTCATTTAGCAAATGCTCGACTGACAAAGAAAGAAAAAAATGGTGCATCAAATATGAATATGCATGAAAGTAGGCTACACCTCGTACGCATAAGATACAACTGACCACCTCGAACAGCCCCTAATATAGTGCTGTGACGATGCAGATGCATGCTTCGGTACATAAGTACAATGCAACATAGTCTACAATGAAACTATACAAATAAGAGAGGGTGAGTTATGCTTGCTGTGGGGAACCAAGGTGTTAGGAAGAGGTGAGTCTTCAGTCTGCGACAGAAGATGGCCGGCGACCCGGCTGTCCCGACCGCAATGGGAAGGTCGTTCATCCACATAGGGGCCAAAACACAGACAGAGTGCAGGAACGGGCAGGTGACCTTTTGTCGCAGTAAAGGGGGATCTCAACACTGTGAAAGACTGGATATTCGATTACACATAAATGAAAGCCGTTTCCCTCGCCGCCCGTCGGACTAACACATGTTTTTTTGTAAGTCGCTTTGGATAAAAGCGTCTGCTAAATAAATAAATGTAAATGTAAATGTTTTGAAATGGGTACGAGCCGGTATGTAGCGCATATGGAGGAACATCAGGAGGAGTGAGGAAAATGTGGCATGCTAGTATCCCACGGTTTGCGGTCAGTTAATTTATATGAAGGTACTAGTGACAAGTAACGCCTAAATGAGTGAAAATCACATTTAGTGACACTTGGAAGACTGAATACCCGAAGAACCCTTTAATGGTGAGCTATGAAAATCGAATTCTTTCCCTTTATCGTGGCGGTAAATCGTTTCATAGTTTCATTGGAATTCATCCACTGGTTGTACTTGCATGCAGAAAGATCTACATGCAGTCACACAGGTGCAATCACATAACCTCAGTGCCACCTACTGGCAAGGGAGATGATACAAACGACGACACGGGAGGAAGAGGCCCATCTCTGCGAAAGTGTGTTAGAGCAGTGAGAATTCCATGATTACTTTTCAGGTGCAGAATATTAAAAAAAGAGAGAGAGAAATCTTTCATCATTAAGCCAAAGAAATCACCACCAGGCCATGAATTAGTTTACACAGATTGTTTTATTCCTTGAGCAGCCACTTGGGTCACGTGACCTTGCCCAGCCACTCTTGCAAACCCCGCTGGGGGATGGACTATCTTACAAGCCACTACAGGAACATGATGAGGGGAAGAACTGGGGAACAAAAAGGGTCACTGCGGTACAAGTCCAACACTTGGGAAAGGTGCGACGAATATAAAATATAAACTCGAGAGATACGACACACAAGTTTCCAACGTTATAGTTTGCCTTACTTCCCAGACACGCTACGCAAAGAGTGAAGTAAACACACGAACACGCTGCGCTAACACATAAAGCCGGCCACAAATGACCAATTCCTCCCACGGCGGGTGAAATGGAAAATAACGGCAGCAGCTGCAGGTGAGGGGGCTCCTCTGCTTTGAGAAACACAGCAGAGACAAAGTGCTTAAGGTTGGGGGGGGGGGGAGGGGGTTTGGAGACGCTCCCATCCCAGGATGTGGAACATGAGCAGCAAGCAGAGGGACCTCCAGGTGAATTAAGTGCTCCAGTTGGGGGGAGGCAGCGCAGAAGGGGGTGGTGTCGTTTCACCCAACCCCCCCTTCCCGCAGGAGACGAAGCAGTGCTTTAGCCGTCTGTACAGTAGATAACGAGGAATTCGTCATTTGCGCCGCCGTGGTGATGATGCTGGACAAGCGCTGAGCGAGTGAGCGAGAGAGGAAGCTTCTCTGGGACCGTGTGCTGAAGCTCGGGTGACTGTCTCTCCTCACTTCCCCCCCATTACTCGGTCTTAGACGTTGCTGAGGGCGTCCACACCAGGCAGGACTTTGCCTAAGGACACACAGAATCATACAGATTTGTCAATGGAAGAACCACTTCCCCCTTCGCCCTAACATCTGAACCATTTTAAAAGCCACTACACAGAAGTTCAGAGAGCATAATTTAGCCTCCTGTTATACTGGGTTCCTGCTTAGCTGGACCCTGCTGTAACATTACTTATTTGTATTTGCATGTAGAATGCTTTGACAGCATGTGAGGTCTTCTCATAAACCTAACTGAAGATCATCTAAATGTGCCTTATTCCCTGCTGCAGACTGCTGAAGATGTCCCACCCGAAACAGTTACAGGGGCCCAGGTGTTTGTGCCTCTGGCAGTGGATTTTAGTGGATCACCATAATTAGACAGCCATCCCATATTAAATGTAAGTGCTGGTGATCAAAAACACCAGTGACAATGGGGCTTAGTTGTGATGTAATGTGGGCGGTCCCACTCACCTTCCAGAAGCTCCAGGCTGGCTCCGCCTCCTGTGCTCACATGGCTGACCTTGTCTTCTGTGTTCCACTTGGCACAGCAGGTGGCTGTGTCACCCCCACCTGGAGAACACAAAGTGTGTCAAGGCACAGTAACCTACCTGCACACACACGCACGCACACACACGCACCCACACACGCGCGCACACCCACGCACACGCACCCACGCGCGCACGCACACGCGCGCACGCACCCTACACTCACAACATGAGCCACATTCTTAGCACGAGCATATATACGTGGAAACTAGAGCCTGACTGAAGTATCGTGTCACAAATACATTGCATTACATGCATTTGTAATGTATTTCCATTGCATTTGCAATTGCAATGCATGCAGTAGTATTACTGATAATGCAGTTTTATTAAACAATCAGCACTGCTCTTCATAGATCATATGTTGATATTTTATCAGGCTTTTACAATATTCAAAACCCTTCCCCGGAAATCTAAATCATACTGGCAATGTAAACGTTTACACCGAGGTCTGGTTCTTTATGTGTCAAATGGTTGTTCAGCAATTGGCCCACTAGAGGGCGCTCAAAGTGTGCACAGAGCAGTTTGATAACAGCACAATGTAGAGAAGCTTAAGTATCTTCTTTACAAAGGCTATGGCCTATTGTTCTCTGTCAGTGCTGTTAATGCTGAGCTAGCCATGTAGGGTTTCCTTACATAACTATAACGTCTAGTGCTGACCACTCAAGCCTTCACCCCAGAGCTGAGGTGTATTTATGTAGTTCTGTCACCAGGTTACTTGTTATTTGAGGGCTGAAAATGAACTGCCACAGTTGCATTTCCAAAGTAAAAAGTAGCAATGTTGTTTCTTCATTGCAAATTTTTAAGTCAAATCTTCAAAATATTACACCTTTAATAAATCTGAAGTTTCAATTTGTGTGTCTTATTTTTTCATAAAACTTAATGGTGGTTACAAAATGACAATACTGTCAGATGCCTCAGTAATCTGTGGTCTAGGCCTCACAAATATCAGTTTTGGACCAAAAAAAAACCTAGTGGTAATCTGCCATTATAGTGACACATTATCTGACAGGAAAAACTAATAGCATACTATAGACTCTAGCATCATCTATTGTAGAAGTAATCAACACAGAAAATGGTGATGCCAAAGAAATCTCAAATCAAAAATGTCATGAACTGAAAGAATGTAAGTGCATTTTCTCTGTAAGGTGTTCCATATAAAGGCATTCGCTGGGAATCATGTCAGTGTACTGAAGTGCCCTGTAAACTTTCTTTTGTATGTCTTACACAAAACGATTTCCATAATGTTGCTAACACATTTTATTTTGAATATCTCAGCCATGTCATCAAGCATTGCACAATTTATGTTTTTCCTGGAGACACAGAGAGGGCAGGGCTTACCGATAATGGTGATGCAGCCGCTCTTGGTCACCTCCACGACTTTGTCCATCAGGTTCTTTGTTCCGTGGGCGAAGTTGTCCCACTCAAACACGCCGACGGGACCGTTCCACACAATCTGCTTGGCCCTGCCCACGGCCTCGGCGAAGATCTTGGAGCTCTCAGGTCCACAGTCCAGGCCCTGGGGGAGTAAGAGAGTGCGGCACATGTATTACTTGCTGTTTATTTTACGTGTCGTATTGTGATGTGTTTTGGATTGGTGACCTAGTGACTGATACATGGTAGTGTACTTGGCTTCCCTTCTCTAGTCAGGTTGCACAAATTAACTGTGTTACCAAATTAACTGGTAGGGCTTGGAATGGGAGTGTTGTTAGCCTGGTCTGACACTGTTGCTCATTCAACTTGAATGGATACACTTCTGTTCTTTTGTGCTCGAAGTTGCTCTGGATCTGCTAAATGAATGTGATGTAATGTAATGAGGAAATGAAAGATTCTGGTAGTGGTGGTGTGTGTGACTATGTATTTGGGTGGGGTGACATTTGCTTACAAACACCCCTTAAAAGCTTCAGGTTATGAGTTACAGAAAGAACAAGCGCGTGAATGCGTACAATACATGAGAGTCCCTCAGCATACATGCATGTACATTTAAATAACCCTGTGAGCCTGCAAAAAAATATTCAGGGAGGGTGACTTAACAGTTATTTAGTACATAAATTTGTGAGACTCATTTATGAAAGGATGCTGAGCCCTTGATAAAACTTGCTAGAGTCCTTGATATAAAACCTTGGAAGGACTCCACCTTGCAGCGTGGACCAGGGTGGAGATAATCCTGAGGATGTAAGTTAAACCATGGTGTCGATGCTTGTGTCTTGGCACACTCCTTACCATCCAGCCAGCGGGGATGCCATCTGCCACGGTGGCGGTACCAGTGGTGGCTTTCTCGTTGAAATCGTTGGCGGTGACAAAGTCAATGGGGAGGTTGATCTTGACGCCGTTCTTCTCGGCCTTCGCCATCAGGTCCTTGACAATCTTCGCACCCTCCTCATCGAAGAGGGAGTTTCCAATCTGCAAGGGATCACACACACATACTCAGCAAGTGACAGGATGCATGGTGCTACAGTTTTCTGTGATATGTCCCTGTCTACTTTTTGATTGTAACTTTCAATTCATTCACACTGGATGTAAAATCCACATCACAGTAACTTTTCTGAAATATGAAGACCTTCCTTACTACTATACAATCTTGCCACATTCTAAAATGTGAAATCTGATTAATAAACAAAATTCAAGAAAAATGTTTTTTAAAAAATTGATGCAATGATAGATGTCATTAAAGCAGGATATATCTGCCTGAAGAACTGCTCCTTTTAGTCTTGACTTGAAGTTCATGGTGTGTTTATTTGTGTCTGTGAATAGTTTAAGTAACAATACCACGGTACCAGGAATGCAGTGACATAATGAATTTCCAGATCGTCCCCCTCCACCTGTCCTCACCTCCATGTTCTTGAGAACCTTGAGGAAGGTGAACGCCATGCCGCCGCCAATGATCATCTCGTTGACCTTATCGAGCATGTTGTTGATCAGCTGAATCTTATCTTTAACCTTAGCCCTGCGGGATTAGAGGAAAAACACCATGAATGAACCAAAAACACATTCCATCGACTGACAAACACTATGGACAGGTTTGTGTCACTGATGAATGTACTTTGAACACACTTCTGAACCCTGGAAGGAAACTCTGGAGGATTTTTGGGTTGTGGTCAGAAGGGGTTTTTTTTTCCCATTTTAGAACCTAATACTTATATTTGTACATTTAAAATATCCTTGTACCCATCTGCTGGGGTTATTCATAACAAATTCTACTCACTGTAACTTTGTCAGGAGGTGGTCCTGTACAAAAGAAGGGGTCACCTTTTCACATTTGTAACTAGTAGTGACAAACAGGATCAGCTACGGTCAAAGACACTGAGTGAATGTGGCAGTTGCACAATGCCCAGGCGGTCTGGACTCTGATACCTAGCCAGTTTTAACATGTGGGTAGCATTGATTAACTACGCCTGGCTGATTGCTTTCATGCTGCGCTTGGCTGGTTGCTGTTTTGTGGACTGATATGACACAAATTCATAAAAAAAAAAAAACATACTGAGCACACAATGTAGTACACCGTCAGTGACTTGCTTATTGCATTACTTAATATCATCAATCTTGTTTTGTCAAATGTTTTTTCTTTTGCAATTCCTTCTGTTGGAGAGACAGACCTGTCCATTACCAGAGAAGCTTCAGGAAATCTGTTACTGACCCTTATAATGGATGATGATTCACATCAAAACTGAGGTAGGATGGTATTAAAACTGCATGTAAATATTTAGGGTTGAAACAAAAACACTGCATCAATTTCTGAAGCATGAGACAGGGCCCACCAGTTTAATAAACAGAAAATTAATGAAATTTTCCACTGAAAATATTGAAGTGGATTGCGTAGCTCTGCTGTAATTTCAGTTGCAGTACATCGTAACGCTGATAGAGGAGGGTGAGGGTTCTTACCCTCCGAGGATGGCGAGGAAAGGTCTCTGTGGCTTCTCCAGGGCCATGGCAAAGTAATCCAGCTCCTTCTTCATCAGGAAGCCAGCGGCCTTCTGGGGTAGGTTCACTCCAACCATGGAGCTACAGAGGGAGAGGAAGCAAGAGGGTTGAGCCCACAGCAGGAGAGAGAGACAGAGGGACAGAATCTTACTGTTCTTACTGTAAAAGCATCAGTACACCTGGAGTTCCTGGACGTGGCTGAGTAAATTCAGAGCACCTGATAGTGGCTGGTACTGCTACTGTTGCCAAGACTGTGTGGTTTGTCCAGGTCACCACACCATTATGGGTGGGCACTGTATTTATATCTGTATGCACTGCTTTTGTGGACTGAGTACGCTTAACTGTGATGAATGCTCAAATCTCTGTAACTCTCATCTATAGAGAGGTGTCTGGTTGTAATGCTGTCAGTACTGTACTGGGGTAATGAATACAAAATACCAGAGGTAGAACAGAGAGCATGCAGTGCCTCTCTGTGACCATACCTCTTACCTCAGTGTATAGTCCCTACGACCATACCTGTGAGCTGAATGTGCAGCCCCACCGATCCTACCTGTGAGCCCTGTGTGCAGTTCCAAAGGCATCATTGACGTAGATGTCGCCCAGCTTGGACAGGGAGGCCCTGAAGGCGTCAATCTCCGCCTGAGTGGCCTTGGTCTGATAATGGAAAAGGAGAGCATTCTGATTGGTTCAAAGCCACAGTGGTCCTACTGTGACATAATTATGGGCCAAGGCAGAGAAGCCCATTACTGTTACAGGTCCAAAACTGTTCTCAATTCCAAATACACTCTGATGGACCTCAGTCTTCCCCCCAATCTGTTTCTGACTATTACAATTTCATTCAAAAGTACAACAACGATCTACCACTTGTTGCAAAGAATAAAATATGATTAGCACCTACAAACGCCAGGCATTTTGATCTAAAAACTTCTGCTTAAACGCTTGAAATTTGTTTATTAGACAAATATAAATTGTGAAGTTGATGCCTATGTTTTAGTTTCGTAACAAAAAACATCTAAATTTTTTAAAAATGTTTTTGGCTATTTTGAAGAATCTAAAATATAAGATTTAATTTGCTTTTGCAGTGGCTTGCTTATGCAGTGAATTTTTTGGTCACTTGATAATTCTCTCTGTGTTGTTTCATAGATTTGTCTTTACTATTATTCTAAAATGTGGAAAATAGTTAAAATAAAGAAAGAAAAGTGTGTCCAAGCTTTTGACTGGTATTGTACATTTAAAGGTTGACAAAACACATACTAACCATCTAGTGATCAATCAGATACTGGAAGTAAATGTGCATGTCATCTGCAGGGCTATCCGCATGGCTGCTTTGGATCAGGTTGCAATTGCACTTTAGTGCATAAAGTTCACGACACTAACTTAGGTGACCAGGGGTCGAGGCTGGTCTGAAATTTCCCCCCCAAATGCCAAACCGAGGAACGACACTGTCTCAGCCGAGCCACCTCTGCTATCTGACCATCAAGGGATCTACACTCTGTGCCCGCAAAGGTCACAGTACTGTATGCCTGCCCTCAGCTACCCCTCCCCCACTCCACGTCCCTCTGGCCTTCCAAGAGCCGCATACCAGCCAGGGCTCGGAGGACGAGAAAAGCAACACAGGCGGGCTGTGCTGCCCTGCTGCCCTTCACAGAAATGTCAAGAAGTCAGCGCAGAGCTGCTCCTCTCTGAAGGGTCAGCGCCACTATCTGATTGGTCAGAGCTGGTCCGCGGGCTCCCAGGTGCTGTGCTCACCTTGTTGCCGGCGGCGTCCTTGCCCTTGCCTTCCTCGGCCACATGGAAACGCAGGTTCTCCAGGAGGATGACTGTTCCATGGGCGGGGTTTGCGCAGGCCTTCTCCACCTCAGGGCCGACGCAGTCCTTCATGAAGAGGATATCCCTGAGGGTGTGCACACACGCGCGCACGCACACACGCGCGCACACACACACGCACACACACACGCACGCACACGCACACACACACGCGCGCACACACGCGCGCACACACACGCGCACACACACGCGCACACACACGCGCACACACACGCGCACACACACGCGCACACACACGCGCACACACACGCGCACACGCACACACACACGCACACACACACGCGCACACACACACACACACACACACACACACACACACACACACACACACACACAGAGTGAGCGACAGAGAGAGAGGAATGTTCAGATGGATTGCACCCCACCACCAGCAAAATCCTGGAATCAATAATTCCACTGCATAGACCTTTACCGCACAGTTGACAGCAGCGGGCAGCAGTGCAACATAGTGGTAAGGAGCAGGATTCATAACCGAAAGGTTGCCGGTTCGATTCCCAGCTGGGGAAAGTACTTAACCCAGAATTGCACCCTTGGGCAAAGTACTTAACCCAGAATTGCTTCAGTAAATATCCAGCTATCCATAAATGCGTAACATGTAAAACACTGTAACCTATGGAAGTCTCTCTGGATAAGAGAATCTGACAAAATGCCAATAATATAATGTTGACAGGTTTTCACACATTTTGCCTGGATTGACTAGAACTGCCCAGAAGGGAAGTCGATGCTTACACAAGCAAACGCTAAGGGGATGTGGATATTACAAGTGTCCTTTCATTTTGGCTTATGGCACCAGTGTGGTGAAGTGCTTAAGGAACTGGGATGGTAACCAGATGGCTACAAGTTCAATTTACACATGGGGCACAGCAACTGTAAACTTGACCAAGGCACTTGACCCGAGATGCTTCGGGAAATATCCAGATACATAAATAGATATTATGTAAAATGTAGGCTGTATGTGTTACTATGGATAAGGGCATGGTAATGCACCTAACGATGTAGTAATTTACATATACAATGAGTGGAACTGAGTAATACCATATAGTATCAAATTTAAACCTTTAGCAAGTTTTCCTGCTACTTGCTTTTTCTTATAATGTTTGATAAACCTGGAATTTAATGACTCTCCTTTTGAATGTGAGACCACAGGAAAAGGGAAAAAGGAAAAAAAAGGAGAAAATCTCTAGTCTAAAGCTATTCAGCAGACCAACAGCAATGCCACTGATAAGACCAAGTTAGACATGTTAGCAAGATCAAAGGTAACAAAATGTTGCCATTCTTTCCTTTCCATTCATTTCTGTCAGTGTCGTAAACCTGGAGTTTGCATGAGTAAAGTATGATATTACCTTACAGCGTGTGGAGGCTATAACAGAATGCTGCCTCTCTGGGATGTCTCATGACACACGCAGGATTCTTTTAGCCACTATTTTGGAGGCTGATGTCTAATTAGGGAAAGCATTATGTCATAGTGCTCCCTTTATGTTGTGGATAATAATACGCAATTATCTGCATTTTTAAATGCTTTTATTGAAACCATCTATACTAGGCATTCTGTTATGCATGCAGACTGAGGGCTGTTCAAAAAGGGCAAAGTTTGTGAACTGTATGTTTAAATGCATGCGATCAAAGTTGTTGACTCTATACAGACTGTGAACAGTCTCATTTTCTTCTGGAAACCTCTATGTATTTACTCATACAAACAACATAAAATGCTTAATCTTCAGTGCAGTACTTCAGTGCTTGATTCTGAGGTCCACAAAACCATCCTAGCCATTAGCTCATGAATGTAGCTCTGACAGCCTGAATCCTTTAGATTAGCCAATACTTCCTGTGTGTGCACATAGCATTGACTTCACCCTTATTATAAAATTAAAAAATATTGTGCAACTCTGCTGGCCAGGCTGAGCTGGTGTGAAAGCTCAAGAAATAAGCAAGCTTGACTATATGAATTAGGAGTACCAAGTACCAGTTCCTTAGCATCGGGTTCAGTAAGAGAATTAAGTGGTACACAGTCATGCCATTGCTGTAAATCACTGTAAATGGAGGCCGTCTAGAAGGTGGTTGACTCACTTTCCCAGAAGGCTTTTGAGCTCAGGTACCACAGGCTCCAGGGAGTACTTGTCGGGCATGGGGGTGCCATCGGGACGTCCCAGGTGGCTCATGAGTACCACAGACTTGGCCCCATGGTCCAAACAGTGCTTGATGCTGGGGATCGCAGCCTTAATTCTGAAATTGAAACACAAGCCTTAACGGTAAAAGACGCGTGGCAAACGGGGTAAGGAGCAGGGCTCATAACCCAAGAGTTGTCAGTTTGTTCGAGGTGATGCACTGCTGTTATACCCTTGAGCAAATTACTTAAATTGCCTAGGTAAACCACCAGTTGTTTAATGGATAGCATGTAAAAACTGAAGCATGCAAGTTGCTCTGCATAAGAGCATCTACTAAAGGAATGTAATAATGTAATGGTAATGGTTGCACAACAGCCTGACCAAAACTAAACAATGAGGGTAAGATGGCTATCAACACATCTGCTGCTTATCCCAATGAACACTGAACACGGTCAGTAAAGATGCCTGGAGGTACTTATGAGAGACTTATAAATTGTTTAACTTCTAAGGTGGCTTATCATTTTTACTAATCAGAATGTAATCTTCTTAATTACATGGTCTCATATGAAAATTCATTCATTTTCAGCATTTTAGTTCAGAGTTAAAATGTTGTTTGTAATTACCTACAACAACACATTTCCTTTTTCTTTCCAGCTGCAAAAACACTGTTTCAAATAGATAATGACCTCAGAGGTCCCCAATACATAATTCAAATGGATGTATCAGCTTTGGCCATCCTTCCCAAGAGCTAAAAGTATGTATACAGTCCAGTACAGTGAATGCTAAATATATCCATTCACAGCCTTCCACAGTGGCTTACCTCTGGTTGTTTGTGATTTGCTTATCTTTCATGGGCACGTTGAAGTCAACCCTGTCAGGAACAAAAAGCAATGCTTATTTTTAACTTGTGGGACATACAGCATGAGAGCAAACTATCAGGTCTGAAATTCATCTGACAATTACTGAAGGCACACATGCAACTGTAGAGTACAGAATGAAATTTCTTGTGAAATTGCTCTCTTACAAGCAGAACACTTTCTTTACTACCCTAGCACCCCACCCTACAAAAAACCAATGCTCAATTCTGAATGGGGAAACCAGGAATATCATATTTAAAGGTCAGCCAGTCAGTCACTAATGCACTGTACAGGACAAGCAAACAGTGGATGCTGTAACAAGGCTATATTTCATGGCTAACTATTTTCCTAGTAGCTAGGCTATTTTAAACGCCACGTCTCAACATTTCCAAAGCCTCACTGTTTCAGGGCTAAAATATAGGAAGTTAGTCAAGTAGCTGTAATGTGGCAATTCACTTTTTCCTGTTTCATGACTAAAGGAAATACGGACACTATGATGATTCCCAGTGACTAACTGAGTGATGTACTGCACTAACAATGTATTTAGTCACTCAGAGCTAAATTCAAGATAAATATCTTCATTAAAATTACAGTTCAATTTAGCAGTGTGGTTAAAACGGGCCAGAATTAAACTCATCAAATGTTTTTCTTCACCCTTGCATTGCTCTGTCTTGCTTTAGGCTTGTTTCTCCATTTTTCTCCCCTAATCATCCATGTTTAGTGCACTTGCTTCACTGCTGTTTGTCCCATATGCAAAAGCCTCAATAAATACATTTGACAGTACATATGTATATGTGTGTAATATAAGACAGTTCTTACTAGTCATACAAAAATTGTAAGGCAATGAGACTGCAGAATGTAATATTTGAGTATTAGGTGCAGTATAAGCCAGGCTGGGAAAAAAAATAAATCATACATGCAATATGAAAATGTCGCATTGATGAAAACACATTGTGGCCTGGTTTTCCCCAGACACAAACCAATAGAACACTGAGCCCCCGGGCCCTCCCCACTCTCATGTGCGGGTACTGATGTTATTGATTGACAGGCCTGACGTCAGAAAGAAGTCACTCCTCTCTGAGAAGATTCCATCAGTAATCCCTACACCCCCCCCCCCCACACATACACACACACAGCCTCACCCCCCCCCCCCCCCCCCCCCCCAGACCATTCTGATTATGTAATTTTTATCCTCCAACTCTGTTCAGACGACACGCCGACACGATGCAGCCAGGTGGAAGAAGCTATACAGTAAGGGGAGACATCTCTGTCCCTAGCAGCTCTGGGCCTTTCCTGCACGCCACGTGCCCATTGGCCCGAGCTTCGTTACAACCAACCAATTAGCGCGGTTTTTTCCGATCAGGGGACAAAACGTGTAAGCGGTTGCAGAGATCAGCTAACGCAGCAGAGCTCGAAACCCGGCCCAGAGCTCCGGCTGTGTGTGTCACACGTCTGCCGTCCCCAGAGGTTTCCTCTGCACCACGTGAAACAGAGCAGGCTCTGAACAGGCCCTCCACCTTAAATTCCCCTCACCGCTAGCTCACTGCACAAGCCAAGCAAAGCTGCCAGAAAAAGCTACCCCGGGCCTGCGGTCATTGTGTAAGACACTTTACAATCCGGAAGTGTAGGCCCCTCATGAGAAGAAAGAATTCATTAAGGTGGACCACGGAGAACTGAAAACCCTGTGAAACAGCCTTAACATGGCTGCTCAACAGCATTGTGGCAAAAGAGGGGCTGTCAATCTAAAAAGGCCTACACATCACATAAATAATAAAAGTGTTCCTTCCATTTCTGATTGACTATATTTCACAGATAGTGAAGAGGGTAAATTTGCAGTTATGAACAAAATGTCCTAGGTCCAGTTCTTACTTAATTTTGTAATTTAAATCTTTCTAGTAAAAATATAACTTAAAACAGCAATGTGATACAGGTAAAGCCCCCCTTTAAATTATTATTAGTAGTGATTTAAGTTTGAGTTATTTGCCCAACATGGTCAGTGATAAAATCAGGACTAAGTTAGTTGGTCGTTCATCACTGCTTGCATGAAACATGTACTCCAAGCTATCACAGCACAGTCCATGAAATAACATGGGACTTCACTAAGGGTGTCTGACATTTAAAAAGAGGGTGTCATTTTTCACTTTCCTGAGCCTCCAGAAGGAAAACTAAATGAATAGGACGTATGCAATATTAGCTTATTAAATGCAGACAGACGCAATCATTATAGAGAATATAAATACTATAAAATAATATATCGTATATAACAATATATTATCTCTGTGCGTACTGATATTTTATGCTATGGATTTCTACACGTGAACTTGGCTGCTTTACAAGTTTGAGGGAACTGTCTGGACAGGCTGCTGTGGTACAGGATAACTATTCATTTAGGCAGGGTATCGCTCCCATGGAAACGCGATTGCCAGCAGGCATGTAAACTACCAATCATTATTTTCTGTTCAAACTAGCGGCTATTCTAGACTGACACATCCGCTATTTAGCAAATCCTATTATGGTATATATTACAGCGAACATTCGGCCTTGCTTATCCAACAGCGGTGTTAAGGTATTACCTGTAACAAGTAAGTGACATCACGTGAGATACCTAACGTTAGTTTTATTTATCTGTTCTGCAAACTGGATAGGCATCGCCAATCAGCCTAATAATTGCTGGGAAGAAACGTGAGTACCGTAACGTTAGCAAGCCGAACGTGACAGGATCCACTTCCTGTATGTCAATGACCACATCTCCATGCATATCTTCTCCAAAACACTCAAATGATATATAACAAAAAAGTAAATACACGGTTTGTCAGTGGACTATACGGATCTGTGTATAACGTTTAGCTAGTGCAACTACATATACTCGCTACTTAGCAAGATGCGGGTGCTGCTATCTTGTATTCGACCAGAATCAAAGATGGTAACTAATTCAGTTGCTTCATTGCATCAGTAAGTAACTGCAGAAAAGAGATCCTCACCTCATGATGACACGTTTGTCTTTCACATCCACCTTATCCAAGGTGAGTTTGTTTGACAGAGACATTTTGGATGTTGATTTGCACTTGCTTTGCTGTGTTCTCTTTAACCGTCTGCCTTTGCTGCTGGGTAGGTCCCGAATGAGAACGACCTTAGCTCATGGAGGAGGCAGCTTGGATGGGCGGGTACAGTCACGCCCAGCTCTTCGTTTATTGGCCCAATGCTTTTTGGACAGCGGACTAGAAGCATCACGATTGGACTGTAATAGTGTCCGTAAAAAAATGAGTTATAAAAAACTCAACCTTGAAAATTTGCATCGAGTGAAGGAAGAGAAAATCACGTTTTGCACGAAAACCACTTGTTAAAGAAAATCTCTTGAATCACCCGAAAAGCAACAAACTGCGACACTGAAACAAATTCAGTAGCAAAAATAGATTGCAAACATCATACCACCTGACGTAACTGATGATACGTAATAGCTACCTGAGTGCATGTCAAAACCACACAACACATTTCACTCGATCACTCGCATTAATTTAGGATTTGTGATTAATATGATTAATTTGGTGCAGTTATTCTAGAATTGTGAAAAGTCAGTAACTTATACCCTATGTGATCCCTTTTTTCATTTTTTTTCAAAGCATACAAAAATTAAGATGATATTTTCAACGATCGAGTACCAGAAATAGAATTCACTTGCTCATATAATTTATCAAAATGAGCGGGAGTTCAAATACGTTTACTTCGTTGTCTACAGTTTTAGTTCTACCTTTCTAGCATAGGAAACTGTCAGTAAATCCATAGGGCGAGGCCTCTGCAGCGGGCAAGCACGTTCCTCATGGTAACCACTCGGGCGCATGATGAGTCATACGCCAGAGGACAGCAGCACCATCTAGCGGACATGCGACTTACCAACATGCATTCATTTTTTCTATGATCGACTTCCATGAAGTGCGGTAAAGTTAGCTACTTTCTTAAACTATACCTGTTCACACACTGCAAACAAAATACAACGGCAGCAGTAAAGCAATGTGTTTAAGGTGTAAAACATGAAAAGAGCTATAGTGACTGGATTTCACAGATCTATGGCCTGTTCAGCGTTGTAGCTCATTGGAATTTGGTTACACCATGGGTCACATCTGTATCCCCTCATCCCTTCATATGTGATACAATTAATAACATTGTTATAAGCATATTTCACCTCATAAAGTGTGCACATTATAGCACACAGCAGTCATCCCCTTCCATATTAATATCCCATTCTATTGTGAGTTCAGGTGGAACTGCTTAACCTTTTTTTTCCATCATGGGTGAGAATTTGTGAAAACCCAACAGCTTCTCTTTTGATAAATCCAGACTTGTGGTGGTGCACAAATGAAGACAGGGGAATTAAAGGTGAAAGTATGGGGCACAAAACTCTCAACTATCAAATGGCTCAATCAAAAATGTCGCCGATGCATCTGTTGATATCAAGAGGTGCTTATTTTAGCAGGATGAAAGTATACTTCACTTGTTATAGTACAAAGTTCCATCTGCTTGTAAACAGTATCCCATTCAAAGTGGACCCTAGAAAGGACATGTACCAGGAATAGCTATGTCCTACTGAAGAATTACAGTGGTTTGTAGTAGAGATCAAGGTCTGTTTTTGAAAGATGACAATCCAATCCTATGATACTACTGCCTGGGGCTTGCATACAATTAATAGAAGCCATTGTAATTATCCCATTTCAATGACTCATATTCTGAACACTGCAATTTTGCTTTAACCAAGGCCCTGACTCTTTACTGCACAATGTTTCTACTGTGAGAAACACAAACCATAATTGAAGTCAGTCATTCATCTACAGGGTTTCGTATCTTACAAAGTGCTTTTCACCTCATCTTTTTGTAATCTAACTAAATGGTAATTGATATCAGCTGGACGCAGTGGATATCAATTACTCCAATGCCCCACACTTACATTTTTCACATCATCTATGAAGAGAACGTGATGGCACCTACAAATAGAGAGATTTATATGCAACGACCTTCTCGTGCCATTTCACATTTGAAAACAACGCAGTCAAAAAGTTTTGTCAAGGTTAAACTCTTTCTTTATTGCATACATTATGCCAACATAACAGCAGAACATCTGAGAACCTAACAGTTCGAAAACGTAAGCCTCCACTGGTGAAGTGGAAAAGTTCCATAGGTTTTATGTTCCAGACAATGGGATTTGACATTTCCACAGAGGAAAGCAGTGGTTTTTCCCCCCATCACTCCTCCTCCTCCTCTTTCACCCTCCATTCTTTAGGTGCGACTTTGCCCACAGGTGACAGATTCCAGGTGATGCCAGTTTGTGTCAACACCTGCAAATGAAACATATGTAAGTGTGCTGAGCCTTAAAAACTACAACAGATATTTCTGTCAAAGTTTTACGGGAACATGAGAGATGGGATCAACTTCAAAATCATACACTGTAATATTATAACTGCTTTCTAGGTTACCCATTCAAGAGTTTAACATTATGCTTATATGTCACCTCAGGACACAGGTTCAGATCAGGCTGGCCTAAAAATACTCAATATGCTTGGAATGCAACGCTGTTGCAAAACATTCTTCAACGTTTGTCTACCAGACTCGCTAATGGTGCTTAAAACTGGCATGACACCAAAAAATTAATTACTAAATTATGTACTTATCTTTCAGACAGAATAAACCACATTTATGAATTCAAACTAAAACTGAACTCAGGAATCTAGAGGAAAAGATCATCTTTAGTACTGCATTCACACTTGTATTAAAGAAAAGGAACCACACTCAGCCTAATCAGCCTAAGACCACATCATTGGTAAGAATTTGGTTTGATTTCAGCAAACTTGTACCACCACAACGAATCTCTCTACCTCACAATGAACCACAGAAGAGCAAAGTCCTTACTTTCTCCAAAGCTACAAACATCCAGCTACCTACCACAATGCTGTAAGTGTTTAGTGCGTAGATGTGTGTCCTTCTAAGTGAAAGACAATTTGTGGGTGATTCTGTTCTGGATCATTGACCAATAGGTATCAAATCCCTCAACTACACTGCTGTTACATTTGTTTACGGGAGAGTGCACATACATATCAGATCACAGCAGTAACCTGTGGTGTGAAAAAACAAAAATATTTCTTACGTATGCCCAAACGCTGGCACAGAACGCGGCTCCAGAGAGCATCAGGAGGTTGCCATACTTGGAATGGAAGTCTGGAGCCGCACTCTGGTGACCGTGTCGCACTGCGACCTGGCGGGCACCTTGGGCTGAAAATGAAATCAAAAAGACCAGTGAATGACAACATATACTGACACTGATAACATGTCCAAAGCATGACCTTTGTAGTTCCGCTCTGGCTACTTTATGTCTTGGAAAAACTATATCATAGGCCTTTCAGTCCCACAATATCGAGAATATAGATAACTACCTAACTATTAATGTTTTATTATTTCAATGATTAAGTGCACTAGGGAAGAGTCGAAGATGGTGGAGTCCGGTAGCCAGCTTTACATCAAACTGAAACGCTAACGTCAACTCTAGCTGTGAAACATGATCAGTTATTTTTCATTATAGCTAAATGGCAACGAAAGAAGCACACCCAAATATGGATAATTCATCCAAATTTAGTTGGTTAAAGTTAGCTGGCGTTGACGTTTCCTCACCGCAGTATTGGAGACCGTAAACCGTGAGCCACCATTGCTAGCTAGGTGGCTGGCACGACTTCCGAAATTCACTGGCTAATGTTAACCTGTCGAGCTGTAGCGTCTCTGCGAACACAAGTTAACTACTGTAGATGTGCTTTACACAAATTTTTTTCTCTTACCGGCGATATTCACTGTTGACTTCGCGAAACGGAACATGTTTTCTTCCCTCGTATGACTGCGGGTCAATTCACGTTAGATACCCTTGAAGAATTAAAAGCAAAATGGCCGCTGTGCCGGAAACACTTGGTCAATGAACCCGACCCTTGCCTCAATTCATTTGCCTCACAAAATAATCTTCGGTGGCATAAATCTTTAACAGCTATGCAAAACTACTCCAGGTGTATGTCTTTATTTTCGAATGCAATTCTATTAATTAATGTGAAACATTTGTTGTATTTAGATAAATTAAACGGATGGGGCTCTTAAACTGATTTCTGGGTAGTGAAGTATTTAGACTAACTTGTTACTGAAAAAGAACGACGCTTGGTTGAGGGAAAAGAGTGAAATATTCGTTGTCTAAATTAAAATGCAATAGTCCGTAATTGTTATATTATCAGGATGTACTAAGACAAGTCAAATAATTACATTTACTTGGACATTTCGTAGTCAATACGCCAATATAAGCACGTAAAACACCATCCTTCTCAGCAGTGTCAGGATGGCCGAGTGGTCTAAGGCGCCAGACTCAAGGTGAACTGCCTTCCGCAAAGCAGCGGGTATTCTGGTCTCCGAATGGAGGCGTGGGTTCGAATCCCACTTCTGACACATCCTTTTGCATTTGCCTTTTAAAATAAGAACGACAAAGATCATAGCTGAAATATAAAAAAATAAAATGCTGAAGCACAAGAAAAACAGAATATGCATATAATACAACAATTTGTGACGAAGAACGTGTAGTAATTGAGTAATGTCTAGTTGGAATGAGTGCGCAATCTAGAATAAAAAGCCAATCCACACACATTTGTATAATAATAATAATAATAATAATTTCTGTAAATAATCGGTATCAGTTTCGTGATAATAAAATAAAATGCTGTTACATGGAGACAGCAACCTCGGGTGTAATGTGTCCATTTACTACTGGCCGTATTTACAAACTTAAAATGCAGTGCTCTTACGTATAAATATCAATCTGCTTGTAAAAAAACAATACACGACATACTTGAAATGCGCCTGTGTAAACAGGTTATCAGGAATATTTATTAAGAATGCGCATATTTGGAATTTTAAGTGTTCGTGATACACAATGCAGTACGTTTAAGGGGTCATTTTTACACAGAGAATGAAAAGTACAGTGACGCCTAGTGGCAAATTGTAGAACTTGCAGTCTGTGTGTGCGAAAGGTTTTGTAGAAGCAGTTGCGTATCCTTAGCTTCAGTTCTGATCTGCCTGACAACGTGGCCTGTAGAGTCCATCTCTGTCATTCATAAATTTATTTTTTTGTTACTCTTCATGCGGGAGGAAGGAGAACCAGCGGTGAGAAATATTATTTTAAAAATGAAATTACTTTACAGATTTAGCTGCAATATTGTTTTTTTTTTTACTTCTTCATTATAAACTCAGGTAAATCAAGGAGCTGGTTAATCAGAATTTTACATTTAATCAGAAATTTACATTGGCTTAGCAGATGCTCTTACTCAGAGTGACTTAAATTGTTTACTTTGGGTTTCATCCATTTATACAACTTCCTATTTACTGAAGCAACTTTTTGTATAAATACCTTGCTGAAGAGCACAACAACAACCTGCAAATTGCACTACCAGGCTTTGGGCTACAAACCCTGCCCCTTACCATATATTTGCATGATTAGACAAGGATTAGGTTAGCATACCCAAATTCTCAGTGTGAAATAAAGTGAGTCACAGCAAACACTGAACTGACTTTTGTTTCAGACAAAATATCCCACAGTGTCCTTCTGGGTCAGGCATGCCTGGTCACTGCCTCCAGCATAACTTCTGTGAGACAGATATCTCTTATCACTTACTCAGATATCTCATGGATATCTGTGTAATCTTTGCTTCCTGGGTGTTGTCCTTCACTGAGGAGTGAAGAGGCCTCTATCTCTGGACCATATCAGCCTGTCATGTGCAAAAAGTTGGAGAACCGATGATGTGCACACCTATGGGGTTAATGAATTATAGGCATAGCCACTGCTCCTTCCCAGGGTAAGCTAGTTTGCATGAGCTTCCCCCCCCTCCCCCACTTCCCCAAGCCTGAAAGGAGGTATGCTGGCAGCACACTGTGTCTGACAGTGGTAGGGGATGTCAGAATAACACGAGGAGCTCAGATCAGCTAGAACTGAGATAAGTGCAAACCCACAGACAAGGGCAGGATGAGGCAGCAAAACAGCATCAGTGAGACAAAACCAAGCAGAAAGAACCTTGCAAAGACTCCAGTTTATGCTGGAATGACTCCCAGTGGTGCAGCAACACAGACAACTCTTTTTCCCTCATGTTAAGATAAGTTAGTATCTTTAGGAAATGCACCTTTTAGGAAGTACAGCTGATCCTTACAAAGAGTTGGAGGATGCTGCACTCTAGGGCTACTGTAAAGTCCCAGGACACACACTTCCAAACAATGAAACAAACTAGAAGAGAGAGTTAACTGTGAAGGAGAAAGGCTTTTCGGTCAATGGTTCTTGTTAAGTAATGTGGTCCCTTTAAGGGAGATATTCATTTGTGCATAAAAAAATCAAAGGAGGTGGTGCAGATATGACAGTGAAATGAAGCAAAAACAAACAGGGTCACAGGCAACTGAGGAAGAAATTTAAGCACATTAAAGTGACCAATGAGATGCTATACTCCTCCTCTCAAATACTGGAGAAGCAAGGAAAACACTGAGCTGACTGAATGCAAACTTCATGTAGACAGTTTAGAGTAATTTCACATTTCACTGTCTCTCCTCCCTATCGGTTAACGCCTGTGAAGTGAAGGGGTCAAAGCTTCATTTCATGACATGTCCTGTTGGAGAAACCTTGAAATGACAATTGATAACAAGGCAGTAGGAATGGAATGCAGCCTGACATTGTTCATAATTTTTAAATGCCGATTTTTAGCAGTAATAATGCAAACATCTGCACATATTAATGTAGTTTAAGATTTTAAGACACCTGACATTGATAGCCTTGTGGCAGCCTTTTTCTTTCACTTCTATTTCAGAAATACACATCAGTTTACAGTTTCTCATGAACATAAAAGGAGTCCATGAATAAAGAGGAACTGACCCAGTTTTGTAAAGACATTTTTAATTTTTTAAATAAAGTTTAGATACAAGCGGCAGGGCCGCATTAAGCCTCCCCGGGGCCCAGGGCTACCACACCTCCCAGGGCCCTATGTCCGCGATTTTCAACCGAAAAACTAAAACCCAAGTAGCAAAGCACGTTATTTGAACCAAAACCAACGTTTGATTTGGGTTGTATTTTGGTGTTCAACAAAACCGACGTGTAAACTACGTCCACCAAACGTGTTTACTGACACCAATGGAAGGAATCCAATAAGAAATGTTTCTTCAACGTTCTAATCACGTGTTAAACACAACGTTTAAAAATGAACGCATCTGACAGACACCGATTCCAACGTTTAACAAAGGTGTTGATTTGGTGTCAACTTATAGCAACCGTGGAAGCCCAATAACCGACGTGACTGACACGTTCTAAATAAGTGTTAAACACAGCGTTGAATACAGAGGTGGAAAACCCCGGAAAAAAGTCCTGCCACGTATTTGTTCCACCCATGCACTACACCAGTTGAATTTAATTAGCAGAACTCTTCAGCCAGGTAGAGGAGGTAATTAGTGAAATCACCTTGTTTAGTGAATGGCTAGAACAAATACATGGTAGGACTTTTACTTTATGAAGCCGGGGTTTTCCAACTCTGGTTAAATAACGAACGTATCTGAAACCTATTCTAACGTTGGTGGTGCTTATGTGGTGTGATTTTTAGACAGAATACCGACGTGTTAAAAAACGTTTCATAAACGTGTTTACCACATGTTGTCACGATTCGGGTTGTCAGAATCGCGGACTGAATCTTTAACCCTTTCGCACGTAACATTTTTATGCTATGTAGCGCTCGTGTTACGTTTTCATTAGCGTTATTAAGCGTCTCATAGTTTTAAGTTAGCATTTGCTATATTTTTATGTTAACTCGCTGTTTCCTCAAAGCTAAAATTAGCTAGAATATTTCCAATCTAGTTTTCTAATCGCACCAGTTTTAGCATACGCGCTAAACGGCTAATCACACCGGTGTGGCGAAAGGGTTAAATTTCGTGAGTTCTTTTCGTCTTGCAGCAGATGAAGACATACGTAGGCTACTTACGGTTGAGTTGATACAGATGCACGTACTTCCCAAAAGGGTCACCAAATTGAGCTGTTGTAAAAGGCGTGATAAATAATGATGCTTTGTTAGAATAATACTTGAGAATTGCAAGTTACTGTGGCTTTACTGTGGCACATACCTACAACAGACTGAAGACGAAATAAATGAATCGCATTCCGCACGCATAAGTGAAAATTGGCCAAAAGTGCCAATTAAAGAACCTTTTATCATATTTTTTAATAGCCTCGTGAGACACCGCCGTGAAGTGACTTGCCTACAAACACCACTCTCACTGACACTGACGATTAATTGTTGCCACAAGAAAATGTAGGCTACTCTAAAGGTGGGAAACTGGACCAGCATGTTCAGTATAAAATCAAAACACCACAAAACCCCATTCCAAAAAATCAACGTAATCTGCTGTTCCCGGGGCCCCGGGCTGCAGCCCATAGTTGCCCAATAGGTTAACGCGGCCCTGACAAGCGGAATGACAAACTACAACTGTTAATGTAGACATTAAGTGCCTCCATTCTCAGACACATAGGTCAATCAACAGAGAATAAACATTTATTTTCCGGCTTCTGTTTCTTCCATGATTCTTTTACTTCTTTTGTGACTTTAAGACAGTAACAATTTGCTTAAGAAAGTAATGCTGAGTCACTGTTGAGACTTGAAGGGAGGCTCCAGCAGTAAGGCTTTTTCATTGTGCCACTCGATTCTCAAAAAGGGACAGGTTTCCACAACTCAACCACACATTGACCATATTTTCACACAGCTCAGTCAGAAAATATCACACCAGTACAACGGAGAAAATAGAGAAAAGGATCACCCCGTGTAATGTTAGAGTAAACGAAGGAAGCCAGGAAAAAAATAAATTTAGTGAAACAGCTTAAAGTATACTATGGATAAACTGACAGGTTAGCTGGCTATGCTTAAGGGATGAGGGAATAATCCATAATTAAAAAAAAAAAAGCATGCCAGCTTTTTTTTAAATCCAAAGCCCCAAAATAAGGAGTATGGAAATAGGTTTTTGAATAACCTAACTGGAATTCCAGTCAACATCAATAGAAAACTATTATTCCTTGCAACTGTGCCAAGTCATTGTTTAAACAGAGCACTGTGACCCCTCACCAGTTCAAGGGTCCATTCCTCCCTCCTGTCAGGCAGTAAAGTGACCTCTGAAGTGAGCACTATTTCTTTGTCATTTTTATTGTGAGTAGTGCTGTGGTCCAGATTGACAGAGGTCTTAAGACTGTCAAGGGAGGGTCAAAAAAAAAAAAAAGGTTATGAAAAATATTGCAAAATTTCCGTTTGTTCCCTCATTCCATTCTTTTTTCAAAGCCTGGGACACTAGAATACTTTCAAAAGTATGCTGCTGATAAAATTGCCTATTGCTACACTCGTGATGGTAACATGGTACGAACGTTGTTTGACAAAGGCGAGCCAATTACATTTCCTGTTTGCACCCCTACTTACATGTTCTGTAAGTTGATTCAAGACATTCGCTTTTATATTAACCAACAGTCAAACAACTTCCCAGATACATTTGTCAAAAACTTACTCGACATTTTTTCACACATTGAAATGTATAGGTGTTTTCCTGCCCCATATTTTCCAGTGGATTTTCAACTTTGATGTGTAGGCTCATAAAAAAAAAAACACATGACCAAGCTCTCCACTACACAAATGAGTTACTTGGCATGACCTTACACTAAACTAACCAACATGTAAGTATAGAACATCACCAAAACTACATTATCTACTTGCACAGGTGAGCATCCAAACACAATGTACTTGTCCTTACCAAGTGGAATGCAAAATGGCACAGCCAAATTCTCAACAAAGGTCTGATCTGAGCAGTGAAAAGTGTGTACTAAAATCAAAGACGTGGAAAGAGCAGCAAAGAACTTTTTGAATTTCACAAGCTCAATGAGTTAACAAAGCTGTAATGTGCGGTTTTCTCTTTATTTTTCATGTACAGTAAAGCATAATCTCTTCCCTTTAATTTAATCCCTGTGTGATAAAAACTGAAATTACTTAGGTGTATTATAACCAGAGAAACTATTTCCTGAGGAATCCACAAATGACACCCTTTCACATCATGGGATCAGACCAGCTTCGATACACAGCATTTTGTGGGAGCATATGGTCCCATTTCCATTTGACATCAAGAAAAAAATTATTGAGCTTATTTCAGCAATTTCACTGGTACTTAAAAATCAAAGGATATAGTGTGAGAACATGGCTTTTAAAATGTTATATGTATACAACTGAAGCCATAATAATTTTTTTTTTTTTTTTCCAAAAAATGTGGAATTTTGAAGGTTGCAACCTCGGCACTAGAACAGAGAAGCTCACCAACCACGAAAGAGACAAGTTTTAATGGAATGTTAGGTTCCGGCAATTACATGGTTTTAATAAAGCCCGACTTACTGAAGTTGGTGCTCTCATTTTGATCAACCACCTTCTATAAACCATTTTAATACATTTAATTTTCTAATATTGGGTGGTTTGCATTCCAAGTACTTGGACAGCTACTTCCAAAAATAAACGGGCAGAAACACAACATTACATTGACACATAAGCGTAATGTTCCCATACCAAGATAATGCAGTTCTCAAACCATTGCATAACCTACTGACTATGAATACCACCACATTAACTAAGTGCAGCATTCACGTTCAGGAAACTACAGTATATGTAATATGCTGCGACTACACTCCACGCAGCCTAAACCTACCATCAGACAGCGGTCAGAAAATCAAAGGCAAAGTAGGGTTGAATGAAAGCGGGATTGATAATACGGGCAAAATAAGGGTAATACAATAACATGGAATTCAGCATGTTGTGCAATGGCAGCAACACAGAATAATGTGAATTAATCTAGCTGCAAATAATTAAGGCTTTCAGATTTCTCTCTTCTGCTGTGTGTGCTCTGGTGTGCCCTAGTCCGTCTTTTTGTCCTTCACCTCCTCGTCGTCCGTGTACTCTGTGGGCTCCTCCCCGGGTCGCAGCAGTTTCCCCACATAATCGTACTTCTCTGTAGAAAAAAAAAAAAACCCAGATAACAGCCATTACTCCTCCTGACATGGCAGCGTACTAGCTGCAGCCAAGGACAGAGGCAATTTGAGATGGGGCCCCAGCTGGGCAGAGACGCAACAGCCTTGGCCAGACCACCTCTGGTTCATACCTAGTGTGGATACTGGACTTAATCCTATTTTAATGTATGTGTCTGCGTGTGTGTGTATGTGTGTGCAAGTGTGTGCGTGTGTCTGTTACATGTTTTCCGAAGTTACATGCTTCCGAATCACATACTGTGATAGCCAGTAGCCAGGGTGGGACCGCAGAATGTTTACTGTGTAGTGACAGTTGCTGTTTGCTGGTGCCGTTTACAGCACCAATGAAGTATGCAGTTTTCATTTTTTTTTTTTTTTGAACAATGATTTCACACTTGCATGAAAGGCACCATGCTGGTCCAGTGATGTCATACCAGTGTGGCGCACGAAAGCCTACCAGTTCACCTCAGGTTTGAGGCATGCGCTTTCCTTTTGGGAGGCGAGAGAGAGAGAGGAGCAGAAACTTACGGGTGAACTGAGTCTCCCACTCGCTTAGGCTCTCCTGCTGCATGGCGTTGAGGTCAGAGAGGTCATCGTGGGTATCTTTCAAGGCCTCTTTCTCCAGGCAGAATGTGGCCAGCCCTCTGGAGGCGTCTCTGCCAGCGAACACCCCATAGGGACCCTCTGGAAGAAACACAGGAAAGGCTGTTGTGCATTTGTTTTTTTCAATAGGAATTGTTTCTCACGCTTCTGTTAGAGCTAGTGTTGGCAAGTCATATCTTCTCACAGTTTTCAATTCAGATGGGCCCTGGCGTGGATGCACTGTTACAATTTTAAATGTGAAGGACAAAATGTTCAAGGTATCAAAGGTTGATACGGGCAATCGCCTCGAGCACAATCGACTGGTCGTGATATTCAAGAATAGTGAATACACATATCCACACAGTGTGTTCATTTTTCCCCATTCAGAATCCTTAAATTAAAGATGAAGCATATCATTTATTACTCCTCTATTCTGCAAAGGAGCAAACGATGTGGGGAGCTATCGTGATACCGTGTGACTGAACGTACTTCCTCATCTGTGTGGCAAGTCGTGCAAGATCAGATACAATGTCCTGTTAAACAACTTATCAACTATCATGTTTCAAATGTCACCGCAAAGTTTATCAAGTTGTATGATTGTCAGTACATTAAAAAAATAAAGATATGTCTGTTGGCTACCAATCTAGAGCACTGTGATTAAAGTTGAGACTAAGAACTGCTTCACTTATGTTGCCAGACAGCTACATTTTATCCCTTTGAACCGAGCCACGATCATTTTACCCTGACCTGATTTGTGAACCATCACCTAGCTACGTAGCTACAAACAGGAAAACACAACCAAGTTATCTACAAGCCACCCAGAATCAACCGTGCGAACGGAACCCATTTACTCAGTATGCATTTTATGGCACGACAACTAGCCAGAGGTGACAATCATTTGACGTTTCCTCGGGGCCATTGCATGCAAAGTTCGCGTGCTGGTTGTGCAACATCGATGCATGACGTTACACAGTAAGTATACAGTCAACTGGGTAATAGGTAAACTGGATTGCTAGCCTAGCCATACCAATGTTGTGAAACATGACCGCAAAACGGTGCATAAAGGGTGGGAGTGCACATAACGTTACAACTCTGACATATGGTTAAGTAGATAGCAATCTAAGTTCGGATGATTGAAAACAATTAAAATCACACTAGCTAACAGTAGCTAACGATGAGGTACAAATAAATAAAGACATCCATAAATAGCTAAACTATCTAATGAATAACTTTAGCCCAGAAGCTAGCAGGTAGCTATTCAGACAGTTCTTTTGCTTGAAAAAAGATAAAAGGGATTGCTAACTGTAGATAACTGACTTTATAGTACGGCGAAACTTTACCTGGACCGTAGAATTTTTTTCCTCTAGTCACGTCAAACACTTTCCCATTGACAGCCATGAGAATTCTTGGATTCCTCAGACCATCGTATTCCTGCAGCTCTGATAGCGTGAAATCCCTCTTCTTTAGTTTCGGCAGTGGCTCTTCGACTACACCCATTTCTGCAGGCTTATCTCCGCGTATGATTTTGTACAACAGGAACAGACAAAGGCACAGCAGACTCAAATTCAACGGGGACGTATAAATTTCTTGCAGAATTCCAGTAGAACTTTGCGCGGCCTCTTCATCAGCCATTTTTGTTAATGGAATGGAACAACAGAGGGCTAGTCGAAGTTAACGTCGAAACACCAATCACAGTATCCAACAACATTCGTGTTATTCTGTTTCAACCAATCAGAAATGTCACTATGCTCTCGGAGGATTTATGGGAATTGTAGTTTTTGCATTGTACAAATACGAGCTCTGTGACAACTGTCTCATTAAATCACAAGTAGACCTAGTTAAACAGCAAAAATGAGCAAAATTTTACTTAAAAATGATCTATTTGACTTAATCTTGAAATGCGTATTTAGGCGGAGAGCTTTTTCATGGTTTTGGCAAAAAATGCATTATTTGCTGCAGATGAGGAGGCATTTGCAAATTGTAATAATAGTACAATAAAACAGTATTTTGCTGTTTTCTCACAGGTGTCTTGTAATAGTGATAATAGGTCATTTAAACCAAATGCATTCTTGAATTACTGTCTAAACTTTTTTTCAAATAGTTATGACTTTAGACTTTTTTGTTTTCCTTTTGAAGGATGGCAGCAGGCAGTCCTTTCAGGGAGCACCCTTGGTAATTGAATTGTGAGAAATGTACATCAACTGTCAGTTTCAGTAAACACTGATGTGACGAAGTGCCGTCACTGCGGTTGAGTATGCGCTCTGACTACTATACCAACGAGCCTGGCTCTTTGGCGTCGCGGTCAAACTCGCATATCACATTGATTAACAAAATAAACAAATTCAATCATTGGTTGAAATAAATGAAATTCATTAACATTACAAAAATCTAGTGTAGATGAACCTGTGACAATGAGCAGGGTGAACTCAAATGCAGAAATGAATCGAGACACAAGAGATCAGGTACAAAAGTAAAGATACCTTTGCTGAAGACTTAAACAAACAGGCTTTAAGCATGCACGTACGCGCACACACACACACGCATACACATATGTTCATACACACACAAGGTATGGCAACTCAAGACTGAGGGAAGGCATGAACAAAGGGCAGGGTTTAAATAACAGAAAACACATGCCTAAACAATTGCTAATCAACACAAAGAAAGACATTACCTAAACAAGGCATAAAGAACACAGGAGGTTATATGGCCATCTTGTGGCCAACATGGGAGGCAGCAGCTACATTCCTGATAGATATTAAATATAATATTAAATAATGCTAAAAGTTGTTATAGGTCGATTCAAGAAGTTTATAAGCCTCTTTGTTTGATTAGATTACCAGACTTTAATAATTTACTGTTGGCTGGGTCACATGGTTTGCTAACCATATTGTTACATGTACATACATGTTAATGTGCTTAACCATTTCTCTTGATCTGCCACTCACATAACCTTCAAATAATGCAAAGAAGTTCATAATGTTATCATCTTTTCAATCTGTAAAGTATTCCGGCTCATGTGGTTTAGCATGTATATAGTGTGGTGAATGCATCCAAATGTGAAAGTGAAATTCTTTTCTCCTGATCTGTGACTTGCATAACCCTGAAACTTTCAGATAGGTGACACACAAATTATACCTGCTATTATACCTTGCCCACCTACATTAAATAATTATAAACTATATCTATAATATATTTGGGTGTGTATGATTCTATTGATTAATTTCTTAGATTACATTAGTCTGAGACATTGCTCATGATGTCTGTTTCATTTTGCAAACGCAAAGATTTTGTGGCAAACATGCTGATGGATGCATAAGTCTATCAAAGTCAAAGTCAACTTTATTGTCAATTCTCCAATATGCACAGGACATACGAAGGATTGAAATTGCGTTTCTCTCAGGCCCACGGTGACAATACAACAGTTCGACATAACACAATGAAGACACTGAGAGACAAGAACAAGAATTGCTACAAATTACACATATTACACATATTTACAGCAAGGGCATTCAGGCACATTGTGGGTTTATAAATATGGAGAATAAATATAAAAAATATAAATATAACTATAACTACGTATTCCACAGGAATACGATGTAGACTGTTTATATAAGTAAAGTGACTGTGCAAATCTGTGTGAGTGTGTGTGTGATGATTAATGTTGGGAGTAAGGATGGGTGGAGAATAGTCCAGGCTTCAGTATAGGGGGGGGGGGGGGGGTCCAAAGCTCAGTCCTGTGTTGGAGCAGATGGCTGAGGGAGGGAAGAGAGTTCAACTTCCTAACAGCCTGGTGGATGAAGCTGTCCCTCAACCTTGAGGTACGGGCCTAGAGGCTTCTGAATCTCCTCCCCGATGGGAGGGGGCTGAAGAGCGTGTGCGAAGGATGAGTGGGGTCGGCAGCAATGCTCTGTGCTTTACGCGCTAGGCGCGTGTCGTAGATGTCCAAGGGGGAGGGGAGTGAGGCACCAGAGATCTTTTCTGCTGCATCCACTATGCGCTGCAGGGTTCTCCTGTTGGCGGTGGTGCAGCTCCCAAACCACACAGTGATGCAGTTGGTAAGGATGCTCTCAATGGTGCCTCGGTAGAAGGAGCACATGATGGGAACTGGGGCTCTGGCTCTCCTCAGTTTGCGGAGGAAGTAGAGGCGTTGCTGAGCTTTCTTGGCCAGTGATGTGGTGTTGTTTGACCAGGAGAGGTCTTCTGTTATGTGCACACCCAGAAACTTGGTGCTATTCACCCTCTCCACAGCTGCACCATTGATGGTGCGAAGGACGATGCTGGGTGTGCTCTCTCCTGAAATCGACGACCATCTCCTTTGTTTTCGTCACATTCAGGGAAAGATTGTTGTCACCGCACCACTTGGCAAGTTGGCTCACCTCCGTCCTGTAGTTAGCCTCGTCTTTGTTGGTGATGAGGCCCACCACAGTTGTGTCATCCGCAAATTTGATGAAGATGTTGGAGCTGTACTTTGGTGTGCAGTCATTGTATTATGTAGGACACAGAAAAATTAGATAAAGGCATTTCTCAAAGACTTATTTTAATATTTTATATTTCAAATGGGCACTGCTCAGTGAGAGGTTCCTAGATGTTTCCCAATTGCATAATGCATTTCAAAACACATTGTTATATTGATGAGAAAAAAATGCATCACTTCAAAGAAACTACACTGTTTTGTCGTATTTGGATATTAGGGGCTTCATTACATTTTGGTCGCCAATGTGATTAAAAAATAAATTTCATTCATATTGCACATTTCTTAAGTGCTTCATAGTGAAAGGGAATGACTCATCTCAACCAGTCACACCTGGTAAGAGGATTAAGGCAATGGCAGACACCTAGGAAGGAATGAGACGTTCGGCATTTATAATAACCGCGGAAAACCAGCACGTGTGCTGAATATCCCATCCGAAAAATAGCGGCTCCTACAGCAGTTTCCCCTTCACTGCTATGGAGGTATCAGTTTTCCTATTTGTTACTTAGCGGAGGGAGCAGTGCGACATACTGGTTAACCAACATCACTTTTGCAGCGACATGTTATCGACAGGAAACTCATTTAAGTAATAACCAAACACAAGACCACTACATGAAGATAACAGTAGAACTGCCGACTCAGTAGTTTTCATTTTAAGTTTTTGTGTTAGCTTTGTTGTGAACTCATTTAAAAAAATGCGGTGGCACTATGTTGGGTGTTGGTCTGTCATTTTTTTTATTGAACATAACAAATTAAACCTTTTTTAAGAGCCAGAGGTTCATCTTGGTAAAGACGGAATGACACAGCAGAATGTCAGTCAGCTACAAATGTAGTTCAACTGATAAAACATCTGACAAACTATACATAGTTTGTTTGTTTTTGACCCTACTCAGAAGCGCCGAAATGGATACCAACTGATACAAAAATATCCCATCTGAACATTTCAAGTAGGCCTAGTTATTTACAAACCCCCACACAAGAACTCGGTGATCTCTTTTCACGTCGCATCCAACTTTTCACCCCCTTTCCTAACTTCCCCTCCCTTGAAAAAAACATACTTTGGATTACAGCTGGCAAGTTTGTTCCTGTTTGTGGGTGCCAAAAACAAAGCAGCCCTAAAGGCAGAAAAACTGTCAATTTTCTGACAACGTAATATGATGGGGCTTGAAAAAAGTCTATGACTATATGCCAAATATAAACAAGGAAGACTTGGAAATGCCACCCCTGTGTTTTCTTTACAGCACGGTTGGCTCGCTAGCTCTCTAGCCTACTCATTCGCACGCAAACATTACACGGTGATGCACAGCGAAATGTGGATAGAGGTACGTCGAGAAAAGGTGGAAGTTCACTAAGCAGCTGGTAAGCCAGCGAGCTGACTCGTGTGTGAATTATCCTTCTGCTTGCCAAATGTGGAACTGAAAACATTCTACAACGAAATGTGGAAATTGCCTAATTTCGATTCAGGTAAGTGCTCGGTTTTCCAGTCAGCTAGCTAGCTGATAACGATCTGTGTAGCTAGCTTGCTAGCTGACTAAACGTGATTTTCTACGTGTGGCTAACGATAGCTAGGTGGATGGATAACTACATGAAACTGCAACTGGCTAACAGCTGCATTGTTATTTAATTTTAACTGACTAATGTAATGCTACTGTCTCGGACACACAGTTGTTGACTTGGGTGTGTGTCTTTGAGTTTTTAGTGACGGTAAATACATGATACAAATACATGTTGCAACTAGCTAGCTACTGTTAACTACCAGCATTAGCTCAGGAGCGTTAGGAAAATGTAGAAACATCCAGCTATTTAAGTTTACCAGCTGGTACAAATTGTTCCCTGTTTCGTGATATTTACCAGTTCTTAATCCATATATATATATGAAACGTATTAAAAAGACTTTCGGTGCTACAAAGCTATTGTACTTGGATCTTAGCTAGTTAATTAGCTAGCCATTTGTAGCACATAGCAACAAGCCAGGGGGAAGGCCCGGTAGCTTTATATAAGGTCCACTCCTCTTTTTACCAGGTAACATTTATTATATCAACATAGCGTTTGGTATTAAAGCAGACCACTAGCTGTCATTCAGTTTATTCTAATTCTACCTATTTTGCTGGACTTGTTTACTTTACTCGGAGTGATGTTAGCCAGCTGGTTACATGTGAGCATGAAAAAATTCAGCGTACAACAAAGAACAGTACTAAGCCACAGGGCTGCACAGGAAGCTAAAGGTCGCACTTGGAGAAACGGGTTTTGGTGGCGTAATGTGGTTTCTCTACTCTAATATTCAGAATTGGTGGCCCGATAACGTCGTCAGTGGCAGTATTCGTTGGTAGACTATTTCCTGAGAATTTACGTTACTGTAACGTTAGTGAGAAATCCAAATAACCAATAGCTGAAGCAGTTTGCTGTTCAGCAAGCTTGGCAAATAAATGCGAACAGATATGATCGTATTCTTGCAAACCAGAAATGTTTTTGTTTTTTTTCCTCAAACATTTTGTAGTACTACAGTACTGCAGGGCTACCCATTGATCTGATTAAATATAAAACGTTTTATTTATACCGGAAAAAACGATGTAAAATATTATATCTCTGCACTTTAGTCATTGTTGTATTTTCTGGTATTTTGGATCGGATCTTAAGTTGGTTAATGTAACTTTTACATGCAACGACTCTAGACAAAGGAAGGTGTAGTACATCACACAGTGTACCAAACATGTGTTTTTATGACCTTTGACCTATTTAAAAAAAAAAAAACCTTTAGAAATACAGGACTCCTCCCATCTTTTTCTGCAGCATTGTGACCAGTGGTCGCACATCGCCAAGACATCACATCCAGCTTCCCCATCCCTGTCCCTCTCACTCTGGTCATCATGAGTAGTCACCGGGTCGATGCCAAGGTCGTCATGCTGGGGAAGGAGAGTGTGGGCAAGACAAGCCTGGTGGAGAGATTTGTGCACCACCGCTTTCTCGTAGGACCATATCAAAATGTAAGTTTCAGCAACAAACAAAACGCTTTAATATTTTGTAAGTGTGTGCAACTCTATAGTGTCTTTTGCCTCTCCCTTGAAAGTAGTTATAGTGTTGTGTCCCTGACTGCCACTTTTGTTGGGGTCATAACAGTGGTCAACCATGGCTGTTTTAAACAGAGTGGATACATTTTTACTGATGTGAAAACTTGTAACAAACACGTAACAAACAACTTTTCTTGCAGACCATTGGAGCAGCATTTGTTGCAAAACCAGTCCAGGTGGGAGACAAAGTAGTGACCCTGGGAATATGGGTAAGTGTTGTGCTTGCAAATGCAGATCAAAATGTTCGCCGTTCAATTTTGAGTAGACCTCACTTCTTTCAGTGTAAGCACTGCAGCTCTGCCCGTTACAAACAGTGTTTGGCATTGGAGTGCTGTCAATACAAATGAGTGGTGTTACAGCCCTGATTCATTTTGTGTGACAGCACATTCCTTCCAGCAGACTTCCTGTAAATGAAAATGTCTGTCCGGGGTGCAGTTGTAAGACTTGTACTCCTGAGTCAATGTGATTAGGGGTATTAATATTTTCCTCCCAGGACACAGCTGGATCAGAGCGCTATGAAGCTATGAGCAGAATATACTACAGAGGAGCGAAGGCTGCAGTTGTGTGCTATGGTAAGCGCCGGCCTTTGTCCCGGAAACATTGTGCACATTTCTGGAAAGGATTGCTAAATGGCTGTTCCAAATGGCAGGATTTCGTTTGGCTCCATAACTACTTAGCATTTAACTGCGGGTGGTGCCAAGTGCTCATCTGTGCATATGTGAAATTTCTGTCGCAAAATTACTCAAGCGTACCGTGCTGGATTGTGAAAAGTTCCCATCGGTAGCTTTCTGGCTGAGATGTAAGACGGCTTTGAATGAGATTGCATTAACTTCCAGACTGGGCATTTCCCTCACGAGGTGAGTCACTCTCTCCTTGTCACTGTAAGCACAAGGAGACATTGCTTGTGTATTCACAGCCTGTGACAAGGGAACTGTGTCATTCATTTTGCCCTGTGGAACCCAGAGATGCTCACAGACACTCTGTTTGCAGTCCAAGGTAGGCAGAAGTACACAGAGAGAATCATCCCATTTTCAATCTGTTGGTCAAAAGAATACTTTGGGGATTATCTACATGGGAAGTACTTCACTTGGCTGCATCTGAAGTGAGCATAAAAGTTTGTTTTTTTTTAGGAAAAAAAGACATAAGATATTGAAAACAAAACCCAGGATTAGTGTTTGGTTGAACATACCGATACTAAGAAGTCACTCCATATCCTAATGAGGCTGATATACTTGAATTGTCCAACCACCCTTCCATGGTTCAGTTGAAAAATGAACATGACTGTCACATTCATAATTTCATTTCAGCACCTGCTGACATACTAATTGGCTGTTTCTGTCGTCTGCACAATGCGAACACATTCAGGATTGTCTCGTGAAGTTATTGAACATTTTTTTTTCTCAAGGTAGCTGATTACTCATATTTCCTCAGTCCTACTAAGAGATGATATGAATGAAATTAGCCTCCTCTGGAAAATTCCAGTAGTGAAGTTCCTCTTTGTTTACCTCCATTTTGTCTAAGCCAATTGTGTCTGTTCCAGATGCCACAGCCACGTGCAGTCCTGCCAGGCTTAATTTACTGTATTTTCTCATATCAGGATATATTTCTTTTCAAGAGATTGTCATTGTGTAATTTTGAACTTCCCAATTTCACTTTCAGCTTAAATATACTCAGCAATTTTCCTGAAATAGCAGTGTGTTTAAATTATGTTTTTGTCTTCAGATTTGACTGACAGTAGCAGCTTTCTGCGGGTGAGGTTCTGGGTGAAGGAGTTACAGAACTGTGAAGAAGTACGTCTTTTTTTTAAAACAAATTTATTCTCAGTTGTTTAGGATACACCCTCTGATGAAATCCTGTTTTTGTCATCCATCTAATTCAATGACATTGTAGTGATGAGATGAGAATGGCCTCCTTGACTTGTATCATTGTAATGGGTTTCACTCCTCTATGGAGGCCTTTGAGAATCCTATTATTTAAGGGAATTAATTTTATTTGCATTTATTTGCATATCATTTTTGATTGGTAAAACTGTCTGAGTCACAGATGATCTCATCTTTCTTTACTGTATGTGGCCCTTCTAGACTATTTAATGCTTTAATTATTCTTTTTCCTTTCGATCACATTGGTAATATCCGCTAGTATCCCTTACCAGAGCTAGGGCAACTGTTCAATGTGGTATGTGCAATTACTACTACCATTTCCTTGATCTTATTACAACCAAGGAAATGGATCAACTGTCTGGTTTCTTAAAATGAAGCAAGCATGTGTTCCTTGATTACTGATTGCCTAAGTCAAAGAAGATCCTTTGAATAGATGTGTCTGCCATTTTTGGAGGAGTATTTTTTTAGTCCCAACTTTCTGAACTAGTTTTTGTTATGTTTCATCTCGATCAAGCACTGCAAGATATATTTGTGTGGTACAAAGAATGACCTTGTTGAAGCTGACCGCAGCATGCGCCAAGTAGACTACCACGATGTCCAAGACTTTGCAGATGGTAAGCACCAAACTGATGCCATTTTAAGAGGACAGATTGTGACATATCCTGACACAGTCTATGTGCTGTTGACAAGACGACAAAAACTTCAGTTGATTCTGTCCTCTCTTGTTCAACAGAAATAAAGGCTCAGCTTTTTGAAACATCCAGTAAAACAGGTGCCAATGTGGGTAAGTGGCCGGTTTACATAATCGTTGGCATAGAGCCTCGGTCCTGCGTAGTTCCTCTGAGTCCCGGGCTGTTGCTTCTCCTTGTACTTTCCTTACCCTGATGAAGTGGTGTGGTTTACGGTTAAACCACTGAACTGGTTTCCCTATGATGCGTTTATTTCCTTCCTCATCTTGAGGATTGCTGTATGCTCTGCAGCACCAAAAAAAGCCAGTAGTCATATTATGTGTGCAGAAAATGTAATCAGTAGTAATCAGCAGGCATCAGAATGGCTTCGTGGTTGGTTCACTTTGGTTCAACAGTATGTTATCTTATGGATCCAACATGGAGTAATTTTGCAACAAAGAGGAAACGAAACTCTTGGGAGTAAGATCATTTTTAAACTTTGTTTAACCCTGGTAAAATGACATCAGTATATGCATGTATAAACACTGTCATGCTGCCTGGCTTTTTCCCTAAATACTAATATCGTGGTGTATTCTGGGTCATCATGACAGACCGGTCACTTTGGTGGGAGGGTTGTTCATGAAGATACGGTTCAGAGAACTACATTACCCATGAATCCTTTATAGGCTAGCAGATGAGTTAATGGTGGGTTTTCTGATTACTGCATTACAGACAAGCTCTTTCAGAAGGTTGCAGAGGACTTCAACAGCACTGCCTTCCACGTCTTAACAGGTGAGTGAGTGGTCGGTGCGGAAGTTCTTCTCCTGTTACTCTCTTACTGACCTATATAGAACCAATTACTCCTGCAAAGGCATGGCACTACATTGCTTCTCCTGTCCGTGTTTCAGTTCTGGCCATTCACAATGTAGTGACCATTTCAAAGTAGGATTTCTTTTTGTCTGAATTTGCTTTGATTTTAACTCCTGTATGGTTTTCTGTTGTCTGATGCATATCTGCAATTAACCATTTTGATGAAGTAGACCTGATTTGTAACAGCTGCAACAAAAATCCTGAATAAATGTCCAAAGTATGGAAGGTAGCAAGTTTTTAACATGAGGGTATTTTTCTTGGTCTAAATTTAGTGTCTCTTCAAGCAATGAGAGCAGGCTCTAGCTGGTAGCATATGTTCGTCAGGACTTCTTCAGTCTGACTATGCGCTGTGTCATTACAGAGGAGAAGGGAGTGGATCTGGGGCAGAAGAAAGACACTTATTTCTACTCTTGCTGCCACCACTGACTTTGGACTAGACGAGTCTCGCTGGACGCCACATCTCTGGAATCGTGGGAATTTCTCCACTTTAAAGGAAAAAAAAAAAAGAGACAAACAGCCCAAGAGATTGTATGTAATGTTGATTTTCAGCTGTGCCATATATTAACAGCAGCCAAAGGAACAAAGAAGGCCCCGCGCTGTATCAGAGGAGTTTCCTCTTGTGGTGAAGGGTGCTGGGGGTGAAACGGAACCTGCTGAGTGCGAGCGCGGGTCAAAACTGGACGGAAGAGCACAGGGAACCCGCATTCAGCGCAAACTTCAGACTGTCGCGTTTACCGCGACTTGCTACACTACCGGTTCTTATTTTTACGTTCGCCGTCTTGCACTGATGCAAATATTGCCAGTGATTTTTGTGGCCTTTGTTCAACAATGTAAAAGCCTTGTGTTTTTATTTGAATTGTTTGACTTGAATGCGTCTTTCATTGGACTCCAGTTGCTACGTTGAGCCACTCCGGTTAGATTAATTTTAGACAATATTTACCAGGACACTATTTATGTTCATCTCAGCAACACAAGAGGATATAATTATTTGGTTACAACTACTGTATTTGAAGTTCCAAAATTGCACAAGTATAATAGAAGTGATACTAATAATAACTTGGGAGTTCTGTCAAACGGTGTTACAATTAAGTCATTATAGAAAACAATCAAGAATACTTGTGTGAAATATGTTTAAATCTACATGTAGGGCCACATGGAGCTTTTATATAAGAGACAAAAACCGAAGACACTTTAAATCTGGCATTTTGGGTATATGAACATTTTGAAGGCTTGATGAAGTTGCAATCGAGTGCGGCGGAATAGCATTAAAAATTGGTCCAAACTGGTTTAAACATACAAAGCAGAGATGGAAAGAAATTCGCCGTAGGTCTTTGAATGTTGTGTTCATGTTTACAGCATCCTATCATATTAGTCAATGTATTTATTTAATATAATGATTCTGACTTTTTTTAATGTAAAAGCTTTTTAATGATGTGTAGAGCTTGGATGAACCCTTCTGCAGTGATTTAAATTTTACCCGAGTAAAAGAGTGAGGGCTTTTGTGATCTCAGAAGTTGTAATTCTCAATGGTAATGGGCAACATATCTACCCATGACTTATTTTACCCTGTGTATAGGGTAATGTGTGTTGGACAGGGTAGACAGTTTAATTATAGATGTTATATGGCCAATATACAGCATATAGGCCATTCAATAGAGCTGTTTTAAACAAATGACATTTAACCACTGGACTCATTCACCTAATCGGGTGCATGCTTTCATATCTTGAGGAATCGGACCTGATGCCTTAAAAGGAAATGTTTTTGTTTAGTGTGAGAATGGGAATGTTTCTGTTTCAGTTTCGGTTTGTTTCTGCCATTGACAAGGCTGCAGGGGACTAAGGCACCGGGAAATGTGCTCATGATTTCTGTGCCTGTCAGAGCCCTAATGGATAACTCATCTTTCCTCAGTTCACAGACTGTTCAACTTACAATAGTTACCCAGTGGCATTGTCCTGGGATCCATTGGCTGTTCATTCCTCATAGTTGTTTGAACAGAAGAAATGTTCAGACAACATTTTGTAGCATGTTAATTGTGGAAAAATAAAAGGTGATTGGGGCTTATTTCTGTGAAAGACTGTGATTCCTAGGATTCTGTTTACCACTGGTGTAACTACTCATTAGAGAAGGGAGTCCTTAGTGATATGAATGCATTGTTATTGAAATGTATCAGCACAATGTTAAACCATGATTGTAGCTGGTGACAGGTTCCAGTTTTCTTGCTGGATCACCCAGCTTGCATTTTAACAAACATTCAAATGGACAATTTCAGATACTGAAAAGATGGTGGGTGCTATTCATATACAGAATAATTTTAATTTAAATCCAGTTTAAAGAATGAAGAAACAAATAAAGCTAAAAAAAATCCTAGTAAATAAATCTACCATCTCGTTTACCATCTGTTGTGACTTCCTTAAACTCTGAAGTTAGCCATAAGCTTAAGAAAAGATGGATAATTTGTTTACTTTTGTCTTCCTAATAAAGCTTTCTTTGTACACCTCGAGAGACAGCGGCAAAATAATCACAGGCAGCCTGATGAATCAGCATCTTCTTGTGATTTGGAGTAAAGTGGAACTTTACTTACAGTAATCTTTATTATATACAAAGGAACTCAGTACAGTTCAGCAATCCTCTCACAAGGCAGCAGTTCTTTTAAAATTCTTTTTCGACCAGCAATGTCTCTTCTAAACAGACGACTAGTTATGTCGTTATATCGTTACATGGGGGTGGGGGCAAAAGCAAAGCAGGTGCACCAATTTCTCAAACAGCAGGGAAAGACAAGTAAAAAAAGTTACAGCTTTGTTAAATATATTTATATACATATATATAAAACACAATAAGATGTTACTGGACAGTGTCTTTGTACATTGGGTGAATGGACAGGCTGAAACAGCGATGTGTATGGTAAGAGTGGCTGTTTGGTTCACTGTGGGCTTGACAATACACTGCCCTGGTGATGTGGTGCCACTTAAAGAAAAGAAAAACATTTGAACAGAATAAACAACAGACAATGTCTCCTAATCATGACAGATATAAAACAAAAAGGCCTGAAACAACAAATTGCAACTACAGTCGTGATGACAAAACTGGAGATGAAATTGTGCGAGATAGTCTTCAGGAACAAAGCTTTTGTCTCCACAATTTCAAACACCTCAAACACTGGTTTACTGTGTGACTTGACAGTGACAGATATGTAACAGGAACTGCTCAGAACCATACCTTCTTACCACACTTCTGGACGATAGAGTAACTACACTTGACAAACGCTTACAGACAAGTTTGAGAGGTTTGAGTTTCTGTCTGCATGGCTGCCTACTCCAGACTAAAGGCCAGAAAGACGATGACAATACCTATTTTTGTACCCCAGAATAACAGAGCATATATAGTTTTTATATACACACTTATATACATGACAGCTCACCTTGGGCTGATTCCTGCGTGCCTATCCTAAGAGGACAGACTTCCCTAAAATATTTGTTATGCTTCATCTTTTGTCAATAATCTTGAAAAGCAGAGTGCCTCCAGGACCTACATAATTCAAACACTGGCGTAAAATTCCAAAGCACTTCAGTTAGCATAATTGTACTCATTATTCCCCTGGGTAGTTTGTTGGATAAATTAGGGTGACCATACGTCCTCTTTTTTCCAGACATGTCCTCTTTTTGGGACACATTTTTTAGGTCCCAAAAAGAGGACATGTCCAGGAAAAAGAGGATGTAAGGTTACCCTAGATAAATACCAATATTTAGTGGTAGCATAAGCAGTTGCCTTTTCAAATGCCTGCATAATTGCAAGATCTGTAATGGCATTAGATGCACAGCAGAGGGGGCCATTGCTACCCAGGAAGAGAACGGAACACCAAACCAACCCACATTCTTGCCTCAGAATCCCAGAGCCAATGGCATATTGCTTTTCAGTACTACCCAACTCAAGCCAGTTCGGTTTTTTCCTGCAGTATGATTCTTCATACTCTATAATAAGCACCATACAGAATAAAATATCAAAGAACCTTATCCCTTTTAGAGTTAACAACCTAACACACATTCGTAGAAACAGCTCGCTTCTTTACCGTGTCTCCCAATCCAGTGATAGAAGACATCAAAATGAAATAAACAACTTGAATGAGAATGCAAAAAACCCAAAACAAAATAATTGGGAAGCCTACCATGTCAAGACTTGCACATCAAATTCCTTTTTTTTTTCTCAGCACCTTGATCTACAAATCCTCAGTCATGGTCAATTCACACACACACACCCATACCCTTCACATTTTATTTCATCACATACCTGGATTGTCTCAAGTAAGGTAGGTAAAAGTAAGGTCACAGTTGTGTTCAAGCCTAAATCTTTAAAAGTATCGGGGTTAACTGTTGGCAGAGAGACCGTTATGAAGGACTCCCCATATTTTAGTGCATTTCCAGTCTCAGTGTCTATGTTAAGGTATGCCAGAAATGGTTATTGGGGATACTTCACCATAACAAAACTAAAATGACTCCTGTATAAATGCTGCCCTTTGGTCTGCAATATGACACTGTAACATAAACGGACACAATGCTGGCAGTAACAAAGTATTGCTTTGCAGTACTCTTATGCAGATTTGAGGAACTGGAATTACCAAAACGCCAGGGAGCAAGATCCCCGCCACGTCAAAATCAGCTGCGGCACATTCATTCACATGGACCCGTCGGTGTGACGGGAGCCCAATAATATTCTCGGCCCTATCTTTCCCACTGGGCCAGCAAAGTGCGGTCTGACGAGGATCTTGGGATTCGGCGAAATCTGAACAGGCACGAAGTGCAACAGGGTGTCATGGATGCGGAGATGGAGGCACGGGGGGGGGTAACAGTTGTGCATTGGGGTGGAGGGGGTGGCTTCGGGTGACAGAGCAGTGGCGTGAGACTGGCAACAGCTAGGCCCTACAAAGGCCGAGGCTGCATAAAGCAGAAAAAGAGGACGTGGCCCTTGTAGTGCATACTCAGGTACTGGATTACACACAAAACCAGCTCAGCCTCCACTCTGGGCAGCCCCGCTCACTCAACAGCACTGGGACTACCACACAGGGGGCATGGAGAGACATCTGTGCAAGATGGGAGGGGGGGGGGGGTGAAAATACAACGACCCCCCCCCAAACCAGGCCTTTCCTTTTGCATTGCGAATTCTGATATAAATACAGTTTACACACCGCTAATTTGCTACTAAAGTTACAAAGTATGTATAAAGACACTCTTCAGTACCCTCTGACACCTTCACATTGCAGGCTTTGTTTCAGGGGGCTCTGTGACAGTGTATGTTATGATGAATGTCAGGCATGCAGATATCCAACAGCCAGATATCCCATGAGCCCCAGAGCGGGGGCCACAGCACAGACAGACTGTACACTCAGCAGGCAACAGCAACCCAGCCCCACTCACTTCTCCTCTGGCTGAGAACAGGACTCAAAACTCGAACGCAAAGCCCATCAAGCCACCCGACAGTCCCACAAGTAACAGCGGCCTGATCGTAACATCTAGTACTCTTCAATTATTTTGGTTTCTTGTTCTATCTTTTCGAAGAGACACTGGCTAGACTCTTGAGAGACCCTAGACCCTTGGGAGATACCCTTGAGAACACAGCCATAACCAGCACCAGTCATGATCAACCAAATCAAATCATGTACGCTATCCGTAATCTGCCTGCATGCTTTGGAGAATGTTCCTTGTCCAACTTAGAGTAAGAACCAGGTTGGCCGGCTTAGCTGAGGTTAACAGGTGGCTTTTCGCGATCTTTCCTGTTGAGCTGGTCGTTATCAGCTCAAACCGCTGGCACTAGCCTACGGAGGGAGAAGACAAGAAAGGAGCATGCCGTTATCGCTCATCATAACAACGAGAGGTAGACAGAAGTACTACGGAGTGCAGAAGAACGTCAACTTTGAGATTCAGATGAAACTGTCCCGGTACAGATGCCAGCATTCAATGTGACAAAGTGCTGTAGCTCTGGTTGTGGATAACACAATTGTAAAAGTGACTGCGTTGCACTGAGCACTTTGGCTCAGTGACTAGCCTGGTTCCAGCTCTACAGTGGAAAGGGACTGAATCTCCCAGTGACTTTAAAATAAATACATTTAAAAAAAAAACTATAAAATCATTGCCATCATAAAAGAAGAAGGTCAAAAATGTACATGTGTTCACTGATGAGCAAAATGAAGAGTAACTGGAGAACTCTGAGAAAAACACGGAATGGTGTCATATATCCAGGCCAGCCTCATTCCCACCCATAGGATGGTACCATCATCGAGTGTAGCCAGAGAGCAGAGCTGACCATTGAGACTCAGCACCTTGTTGTTGCATTAAAGGTAGGGAGCACCTCTCTTATTCCAACTTATACATGATACTTGCTCTTGACATAAAACAAAAAGATAAAAAATTTAAAGCACAAAGTTTGTTTGAATGCTGAGAGAACGTGTCTGTAGGTTTGTAATTTAGTGAACTGTACTGGACTGGTTGCCATTTGCAGGGAAGTATAGTATCCATTTAGCATTAGCCACTTGTGCTATACAGAAAATGTATCACGTACTGAAGGCAGTGTATATTTGTAGAACAGAAATTTCTCTACATCAACAAATCTTTTCATCCCAAGGACAACTTTCATGTGGAACCATTAAAATATTTGCGTTATTTCCAGCACAGTCACAGTGCCACTTTCCCATCATCATCTTTCTGTAGTTTTTTTTCCCCCACTGTTGGTTACAATTTGCTCTCATTTTAAGTGTTCAGACATAATAGTTGCCATATTTCAAGAAAAAAGCTTGAGTGAATGTAAACATGTTCAAATAAAAAAAAGAACAAACAAACTCATGTGAAGAATGTAACAAGACCAGACAGCTTCCTCAGACTCGGAGGCTTGATGGGCCCACTTCGGCAGCTCCCAGCCGTGACAGACTTCACAATCAAACTGAAATGCAACGCAATCTGCTGGACAGCTGCTGGTCTGCTGGTCTCACTGCACCTCTCTGGTGAGGCCAGGGCGGTGTTGAAGATACACGGCCAGAAGAAAAGGAGAACTCATTTACCCCTCTTTCCTCGTCCCTCCCGGTCCTCCTCCTCAACCTCCCCCTGCTCCACCTCTCCATACTCATCCGGTTCCTCCACCTCCCCCGCCTCCATCTCCTCCTCCTCATCTCCCAGGTCCAGCACCACGCCCTCATCGGCAATCCCCTTCACTTCAACTTCATCGAACTCACCCTCATCCGCAAGCCCCTTCACTTCACCTTCCTCGAACTCTCCTTCACCCAAATCCCCTTCCACCCTTCCACGTTCTTCCTCCTCCTCAGCATCCTCATCTTCCTCTTTGCCGTCCTCGTACGAGGAGACCGGAGAGTAAGGGGTGTTCTGGGTGACGTCGATCCCTTTCGCGCCGCAAGAGGCCCCCGAACGAGGCGAGGGGGCGGAGCTGGGGGCGAGGGGGGTAGATGCGGACCTGGGCTGGGACGGGGCCTCGGACGGGGCGCCGGCGGCGACGGGCTCCGTCCCGGCCGCGCTCCCCCCGTTGGTCGCCGTGGCACCCGGCGCGGGGGCGGGGCGGTACTCACGGACCTCGCCGGGCTCCAGCGGGTCGGGCCCACAGGGGTCATGCTCGCTGCAGGAGAGCCGGCCGTCCAGCTTGGAGATGAAGAGCATGCTGTCCCGGTGCCGCGCGCAGTAGGAGCTGGGGCACATCTCGCAGAAGGAGGCCGCCTCCTTCCCGCACACGTCGCACTGGTGCCACGGGCACTCCCAGCGCCCTGCAACGCAGACACACCCCCAGCCATCAACAGCTTTCACTGCACACCCCGGACCAGAGGCGACACTGATCAAAAAGACTCGTTATCAGAAGGTGCAAAGGTGTAAAGACAGTTCTGTGGAGAAATGGTCAGGAATCTAGAAGCCCGTGGGGGTCAGGATAACGGCCATGGGGGTCAGGACAGCGGAATCACTGGCCATCTTCCAATGCAGACTTAAGATCCACTTCTTCAGACTGTATCTCGGTTCCGCCTCAACCCCCACCCCCCAACATCTGCTATTTGTAGTACTTCCTTTTTATTTTATATTTAGCATCACAATGTGTTTTGGATTCTGTGATCTCATGAATGGGATGTATGGTAGTACACCTGGCTTCCCTTAGTCAGGCTACACTAGTTTACTTGTGGTAAGGCTTGAATAGTATTATGCTCACACTTGCTGGTTTGAGAGTGTTGTTAGCCTGGTCTGACACTTTTGCTCATTCAGCCTGAATGGATACACTTCTGTTCTTTTGTGCTGGAAGTCACTCTGGTTTAAGAGTGTCTGCTGAATGAATTTAATGTCATGTAACGTAATATGTAATGACCCCTTCCATCCAACTGATTACTTCTGTTAGGTGACTCCTGGCTGACTGGAATATGAGCTAGAATTCCCCTGACACTCTGTGACTGGAGGTGACACTAATCAGACAGGCTCATTATAAGTCATATTCAATAATGACAGTTCTGAAGAGAAACGGTCTGGTATTTAAAGGATCATCTGTAACACTGTTGACCACTGTTGCTAAAGCCTTAATGGCAAACTATGCCTGTAAAAACACTGCTTTGCAAACTGAGAACACATTAAAAGTGAACAATGCAAGTAATCATGCAAAAGTTAGTTGGCAAAAAAATGTAATTACTACCAATAACCACTTAACTCTGGCAGTGGGGTGGCAGTGTAGCATAGTGGTAAGGAGCAGGGCTTGTAACTGAAAGGTTGCTGGTTTGATTCCCTGCTGGGGCACTGCTGTTGTACTCTCGGGCAAGGTACTTAACCCACAATTGCCTCAGTAATTATCCAGCTGTATAAATGGATAACATGTAAAAACTGTAACCTATGCAAGTCACTCTGGGTAAGAGCGTCTGCTAAATGCTAATAATGTAATGTAACTCTGCTATCTTCTCTCTTTAAAGCTGAGACAGGAGAGTTCGCTCGGACACCGACCTGCGGGCCGCTTGGTCAGGTTGAGGCAGTCGGCGTGGTACACCTTGGGGCAGCCGGGCTTCTTGCAGGACACGAGCTGTCCCCCGTCCCCGCAGCTGAAGCACTCGTCCTCGCGCTCCTTGGTCACCTCCAGCACGCTCTTGCGCTTCATGGGAACCTTCTTCTTCTGCTTGCGGGATTTGTCGTCTGAGGACGGCTGGTTCTGGGGAGCAGACGGTCCGCATCGTTGGGTACACATCTTGGGCTCACAACCCAACCCTGAGTGTACGGTGCTTCCACTAGGACACACGTGTGGGTCTGCTGTTGCACCATTAACCCAAGTGCTCCACCACCCCCTAACACCTGCTACTTGCACTACTTTCTGTTTATTTTATGTGTAGTATCAGGACGTGTTTTGGATGTGTTCTGTGATCTTGTGACTGCAATGTATGGAAGTATACTTGGCTTCCCTTGCCTAGGCAGATTGCACAGTCAACTTGTGGTAGGGCCTGAATAGTGTTACAGTAACACTCACTGGTCTGGGAGTTCTTTTTTTAAGCTTGGTGTGACACTGTTGCTCATTCAACTCGAATGGATACACTTCTGTTCTTTCATGCCAGAAGTTGCTCCGGTTGGGAGCATCTGCTAAATGAATGTAATGTAAAATACTTTAATAAATATAAGTCATGTAAGAAACTGAAAAAATGTGACCAGCCAAAGGAATACTGTAATGTAATATACTAATAATGTCTGGCACCTCAATTCTTAGAGCTGTTGGTGTTCATAGCTGACTATATACTGTCCGTCAAGCCGCTGAAGAAAAACATTTTCATCTTCATTTTCGCCGAAGTTCCCACAGTACCCACTCCCCGTTTGGGGGCTTAGAGGCGATCCTCTAAGCAACAGCGTGTGATTACAGCCACACTTAACGGACACAGTCATGTCCTCACCTTTGGCCTGACTCCCAGGAAGCCGCTACAGTTGGGAGCCCCACACTTGCACACGGTCCTTCCGTTGCCCAGGCACTCCAGGTTATAGTTAAAGGTGAACTCTGTGCCTAAAGAACAGGATCAGAGAGAGCCAGTTCAGACTGAAAGCACCCAGCAAAGGAAAGAGGCAGGTTTCAACTGACAGACACACACTGAACACTTCCACAGAGGGGTCGCCTGAAACAGAATTTATGGCATCCCGTAGAGCAGCGTTTCCCAAACCTCTCCTGGAGGACCCCTTTGTCCTGCATGCTTTAGATCTCTCCCTGCTCCAACACAGCTGATTTAAATGATCAGTTTGTTATTAAGCAGCTTCAGGACTTCATAACGAGTTGATCGTTTGAATCAGCTGTGTTGGAGCAGGGAGAGATCTAAAACATGCAGGACAAAGGGGTCCTCCAGGAGGGGTTTGGGAAACGCTGCTGTAGAGAAACGCAGCAGGACCTGCAGCAGCAGAACAGAAGCAGGCCATCATCTCCCTGAAATCCTATTATCATCTCTTTCTGGTAAGATTTTCACAACTAACAACTAGAGCACTAGGTTAAAAAAAAAACAGGCCCTTACCTGGTTGATGTCAATCTTTAGGTAAAGACAAGGGAGGACCCTCTCTGTGCTTGCAGGCTCAGGACCTTGTCACTCACCTGCAGGGATGTCCATCAGAGCGAAGAGTCCCACTCGTGTGTCCCCATTCACCGTCCACTTCTGCGTCTCGCAGTTGGGCTGGCAGCTGTGGTTCATGAAACGGGCCTGGTTCCCTTTGGGCCCGGCATCGATGATCCGGTCCTGCGGCCCCACAGACAGGGAGAGGAACCGTGATCAGAGGCACTGTCCAACCTGGAAGACGTACAGGTTATTTCCCCCTCACACCATCACGTTGCCGGTCAGAGCCCCGCCCACCTTGTCCAGGGTCAGCATGTAGAAGTTGCAGATGTCGTTTTCCTGCGCGTGCTTGATCCTCGCCCGGCACTCCTCCTCGTCAATCACCTCCCCCACGTACTCGCTCACAAACTCACCCTGAGCCCCGAATTCACAAAATAAAAAAACAAACTTAAATTCATCTGCTAGCAATATAAGGCAAAACACTAAAATGACAAAACGCTAAATTGTGATCGATTCTATATACCAATGAGCATTCAACTTTGAAGTACCTATGAAGTTGCCTATGAAGTATCAATATTGCTCATTACTGATGATTTTGTCCTTCATCAAATGCTATATTTTATTCTTTGAAAGTCTGATTTTTTCTGTTGTACCAGGACCCTTCTACATTCAATAGAAATGATTTTTCAGTGCCACTTCCTGCTTGCCCTTAGCTGCCATATCAGTGAGCTCCTTGACTGTGACTTGTCACAGCATATCCCTCATAGACTGGGGGGTTTCTGCTGTAATGGCCATCATTACATTACATCACATTACATTATTGTCATTTAGCAGATGCCATTATCCCGAGTGACTTACATATGTTTAGATTTTAACACATCCATTTATACAGCTGGCTATTTACTGAGGCAGTTCTGGGTTGAGCACCTGGCCCAAGAGTACAGCAGCAGTGCTCCTGCATGGAATCAAACCAGCGACCTTTTGGCTATGAGTCCTGCTCCTTAACGACTATGCCACACCATCGCCCAACATAAATACGGAATAAATATTCCAAGTACGCAAGGTAGCCTGTTAACTGCACAGCTGAGAACATTCATCTGCAAGCTTGGAGGTGGCAGTGGAAATCAAGGCTGCACAGTTGACTGACATATGCCTTTCTTTGATGGCAACGTCTTTTTTTTTTTTGAGGGACGAAGCTAGCTGCCTCTCGGTCACCGTTACCTTTTTGATGTCGAAGGCGCCGCGCAGGCCCCAGCCCCGCGCCAGTGTGCGGAAGATCTCCACCTGGGTGTACTGGCGCTTGGTGAAGCACTGGTTCTGGCAGCGCTCGCCCGCCGGGCACACCTGCGGGTGGCACTCGTACATCAGCATGCGGTTGATGCACTCCGAGTCCATGCCGCACGGGTTCTCGTCCGTCGCCTTGCAGTTGCAGCGCGGGATCTCTGACAGGTCGGCCGTGATGATCTGCACCTTGCCCACCGGCCGGTTCACCTGGAGTGGCACAGACAGAACGGCCTCAGGGTTCCCACTCAGATTACATTACATTGCATTATATTACTGGCATTTAGCAAACGCTCTTATCCACAGCAACTTACATCGGTTACAGTTTTTACACATTATCCATTTATACAGCTGGGTATTTACTGAGGTTAAGTACCTTGCCCAAGGGTACAGCAGCAGTGCCCTATCAGGGAATCGAACTGGCAACCTTCCAGTTACGAGTCCTACTTCTTACCACTATGCTACACTACCATCCCATATACTGCCCTACCACTACCAATCAGATTAGTATTTTCCCCTACATCTTGTACATTTCCTGCATTGACGCCCCCAACCTTTTCATTGCATTCTCCCGTTATCTCTAAAATTTTCATGACGCTTCACAGATACATACAACATTTTTAGGACAGTTTTTATCACTACAATAGACAAAACATATTGAGCTATCAAATTACTTTGATATAAATTCTAAAATATTTTGTGTCTGCATGCACATATATTCACAGATGCTCTGGTAGCAAATACCACCCACTGGTGCATTTGGTAGTAGGCTTTATGTATAAACAATTGAGCTTGCCAATTACTGATACAGCTCGACTTCATAGGAAATAAAATTGTGGCCTTGAACTAACAAGAAAGACAGATCTCTCTCATTAGCTGCAAAATAAAATAAAAATGTTAACTTTTTTTCTTGATTTGGGCAATTTTTTCATGGCTTTTAAAGATAGTTGGATATTTGACCACTTTCCATGCTTTTTTCTTGACCTTCCAAAGCGGATTCTTTACAAGGATTTTCAGGAACTATGGGAACCCTGCAACCTACTAACCCTCAACCCACAACTATTAAACAAAAAGTGTTTCGAAATGTGGTGTTGATCGTATCATAAATAAAGTCTAAGTCTTTCATTAGTGGGACTGGAATTTTTTAAGATGACCTGTTAAAACAGATAGAGTTATCCCTGAGTCAGAAATGCATGATGACTGTTCACTCAACTCAATTCTATAAAAAAATATTTTTTTTTGTGAATGTGACCTTTACTGTCTCTGCGAGGAGGGGTGGGTACCTTTATGTGTCTGTAAGGAGGGGGTTTCTTATCATTCCTTCTGTCTTCCTGGAGTTGCCTCAGTTCTTTCTCTGCCTGCAGTTCCTGAAACCTTTTGGCTGCTTCCCGCAGAGCTACAGAAAGACAAATGCACTCAGGGAAACGTAGTCCAGTTTAACTTTTACCTAGTCATTCTGGGAAATGCGGTCCAAGCACCTGAACCACAACCCTGAAATCCAAACGAAACACAAGCGGGTACCTTTCTTGTAGGTGGGGTCCACACCCTTTCCCATTTTGTCTTTGCTGTTGGCATCTCCCTCCATGTAGGGGAAGACCCGAGCCTGATAGGTCCACAGGTAGTCGTTGGAGCCAAAAAAGTGCACAGGGAACTCCCCAACCTCATGCTTCATGCGTAGGATGTTGGCAGGAATGTTTTTAGGGTGACTGACCTCTGCGGGCCACCATCTGGACAGGGCAGAGGGGGTAAACTGGGGGATGTTCTACACTGATGTACAGTGAGCTTTGTGACAATACTAGGCAAACAAATAAAGCAGAACAACTGGATAAGGACACCTTTCAATTTACTGTATTTGGCCCTACTAAATGCAAATGTGTCATGCAGCTGCTAAAACTAACCTTAACTTTCAAGCTCTTCATAATTTAACAACTGGAGCCTTTGACTGCTGAACTGAGAAAGGAAAGGTCTCTCGTCTCTGACCTGTACCGGCCCACTTTGACCCAAACCACCTCCTTGTAATGTGGTTTCTTCCCAGCCCGACAGTCGTTACAGAACCAGCTGCCCTCAGGCATCTCGATGTTCAGACACTCGCGGTGGAAAGCAGCAGGGCACGACTCACAGCACAGGAGACTGCCCCCTGCAGGCAGAAAGAGGTAACGTGGCTCACATCTGATGCGCTTTCCAACCGATCTGATACACAGGACTACATCTTTGATCATAACAAGATGCAATATAAAAATTTCCCAAGTTTCACCTATGACAAAATGAAATCTCTGATGAAACATGACTTATTTTCCATGGTAAACTGAGCAAATCCTTTCCAGCGAAACCAAATGAACCAACTTCCCATGCCTTTGTGGAAATAACCAACAGTTTTGTCACTGCAAGGTCTACATTCCACTGATTAGGCGGCCTGAATTAGTCTGGATTTCATTATCTCTAAGATGCAGACTGCATAATTGACCTCCCCTTCCTGTACAAGCCCTGTTTATCCCTCGGGCTGCGAGCGGGGGCCACAGGGCCCGGGACTGACCTTCGGAGCAAACGAAGCACCAGCTGACATTGACGTGCTCGTGGTTTCGGCAGCCCTTGCGAGGGGTGAAGTGGTTGGGACACAGGAAGCTGTTGTTGGCCAGGACGACGCTGCCGGCGGCCATGCAGTAGTCATTGGCGTGGTAGGCCACCGGGCACCGTACGCAGCGGGTCAGACGGCCTAACAAGAGCAGGGGGCGTTTTGGGGGACAGATGAAATAACTGGCTTTAAAAAGAACTAAGAGAGCCCTCACGGCACAAAAAAGAACTTGCTGGAGCCCTCACGGCACAAAAACCTAAAACGCACACATACACGCATACATACAAATGTGCCACCGCATAACTATGTGAGCACACCTACATCTGCACACCCTCTCCTCTTTCACACAGACACCTTTGCTTCATGAAGTTACGCAAAACCATCGACATAAAACCATTCAAGCCTCCTTCAGTAATTCCACTTGACAATAACAACAAGGAGAGATTAAAGTGTACTTCTGTAAATCTATATTACGTTCTATACTACTATATTATTATTTATGTATCCTATAAAACAAATCTTACTAGAAATACAGTACCAGTCAAAAGTTTGGACGGAACTGATTAAGATAATCGGAAACATGCATTCAAAGACATTTTGATCTAAAGACTTATGCTTAAACATTTGAAATTTGTTTCTTAAACAAATACAAATAGTGAAGTTGACGCCTAGGTATAAATTTCTTTCCAAAAAAATAAAATAAAATACTTTTTGGATATTTTCAAGAAACTAAAAGATAAGATAGTTTTGATTTGTTTGTAACACTTTTTTGGTCACTGCCTAATTCCATTTGTGTTATTTCATAGTTTTGATGTGTTTACTATTATTCTACAATGTGAAAAATGGTAAAAAAAGAAAAAACAAATAAAGAAAAGTGTGTCCAAACTTTCGGGTGGTACTGTACAGCAGCTTGCCTGTACAGCGGGGCACGTACCCTTGGAGACGGAGGGGTTGGCCGGGTTGGTGATGTAGCAGGACAGACAGACGTGGAGGGAGCAGCGGAAACCCCTGTGCAGGGGCACCGTCGGCGCGTGCCTGGCGATGCACTCCCCGTGGTAAAACTTCCCGCACACCGGAATCATGCAGCGTCTCACGTCCTTCCCCGGGTTTCTGCACACAAAGCAGGTGTGCACACCTGCGGCGGACAAACGGACAATCCCGGACTGAGCAAGACCACGCTTTCTGCCACAGGAATATAATCACACAAAGCAGGTGTGCACACCTGCGGCGGACAAACGGACAATCCCGGACTGAGCAAGACCACGCTTTCTGCCACAGAAATATAATCACACAAAGCAGGTGTGCACACCTGCGGCGGACAAACGGACAATCCCGGACTGAGCAAGACCTCGCTTTCTGCCACAGAAACATAACCAGAAAGAAAATGATCAAAGCAGCGGTTACAGCTGCTCCACAAAGCACCCGATTAATCCCTTTTTTCCCCCCTAAGCGTTCTGCGGTATCAAAGGAGAACGAATGAAACAAAATGCTCTAGTGCGCTAAGTTTTAATTGCATTCATGTCAGACATCAGAACCTGACAGTCGGCTGGGAAAGGGATAAAGCCGGAGAAAGGTTCGCATGGTTTCTCCGGTGCTGATCCTGGAGCAGCCGGTTTCTGAGCGGGGGGACTCACCGGAGGTGCACTCCTGACAGACAAACCTGCCCCGGGGCATCTCGGAGAGGCCGATGCACTGCAGGTGGAACGCCCCACAGCACTGGCCCTCACAGAGCAGCAGCTCCCCGGGCTTCTCACACACCTTCAGGGAAGGGAAATAGTTCCTTCAGCGAGTCGTTAATTCAACGTACGACTCAGAGTTTTGCCAACTCAGAACGTCAGGATTGTGGTCTTCCACCTCAGTCCCAGCCCCCTAACACATTTTATGTGTAGCGCTGAAAAGTGCTTTGGATTCCCTGATCTAGTGACCAATATATGTTGTATATTTGGCTTCCCTTGGCTAGTCAGATGGCTTAACTTAATTAACTTAGGGTGAGGCTTGAATAGTGTTATGCTCACACTCACTGGTTTGGGAGTGTTGTTAGCCATGTCTGACACTGTTGCTCATTCAACTTGAATGAATACATTTCTGTTCTATGGTGCTGGAAAGTGCCCTGGAAAAGAGCATCTGCTAAATGAATGTCATTTTACATTTACATTTATTCATTTAGCAGACGCTCTTATCCAAAGCGACTTACATAGGTTACAGTTCTTTACAATGTTATCCATTTATACAGCTGGATATTTACTGAGGCAATTGTGGGTTAAGTACCTTGCCCAAGGGTACAGCAGCAGTGTCCCAGCGGGGATTGAACCGGCAACCTTTCGGGTACAAGTCCTGCTCCTTAACCACTATGCTACACTGCCACCCCCATGCATGTCATGTAATGCAATGTCTTCCAGGGCTGGAAAGACAAGCCACATCACTCCCCGCCAGCAATCGACTAATGACAAAAGTGCTCAAAGCTATGGAGGAAGCCAATCTGAAAGAGAAGCTTTCTAGCCGAAATTCTGTGTCCCTTTTGCCAAATGGAGAGTCAGAGGAGGACACTTTTGTTTCAGCTAAATCACTCCCTGAGCCATCAAGAGTCAGACTCGGACAGCCATGCACAATTAACATCACCAAATGCTGCGAACAGTGACTTTACCAGTGAGATTAAAGCCTCATCTGCGCTCTGCCACCTCCTCCCTGAAAGTCCCTGGGAGCATAAAGGACAAGCCACAATGGCCCACAGGTAGAGTCTATAGGCGAGGGTTCCTTGGTCTACTGTGAGTTTGTGGATTCTTCCACCACTCAAGCCAGGAACTTTGCCAAACGTTTGTACAACTTTCATGCAATGTTGCGCATATGGAGAACACAGCTCAAGGGGCCGCTCACCTGGCACACATTCTCCTTCATGGAGGCCGCGCCTCCTTTCTCCATCGGCAGTCTCTTATTGGTGGAGAGCCCTCCATCGCCAGGCGAGGACCCCTCCTTCACCGATGACAAGCTATCATCGTAGCACGCAAATTCCTGAGGGAGCGACGGGAATGGCCCAGTTACTGAGAAAAAGCTGCCTTATCGTGTACAACATCATCCTTCACGACATTTCAACATCGCACTTCATGCAATTACAACAGCCTGAAAACTGAGTTTCACAATTTGCTCCTCAATGCCCACACACGGCGAAATGCAGACTCAGTGTAACGTGTGAGCCCTGATCTAACCTCTGAATCCAGTGTACTCTTGCCGTCCACATGTGCATCAGCATCCAAAACTCCAGCTGTGGGGGAGTCATCGTCTCGCACCTCCTGCAGGCTCCCAGGAGCAGGGGGCTTCTTGGCCTGTGCATGGGCGGCCACGGCGGGACGCCTGTTCTTCTGTGCAGAGCCTGCATTCACACATTCACTTCATCATACACCCTTACTAGCATACTGAACACGTGCTGCACCCTCCTACTCCTGTCACTGTTGAACAAGTCTGGCTAGTGCAAAACAGAATGAATTTGTACAGACCAAATCGATATACAATGTAAAATAGTTGTTTCTCATGTGATTTACTAAAATTGCATTACATTATCATTACAGTATTGGCATTTAGTAGATGCTCATATCCAGAGCGACTTACATCAATTACAGGGTTTTTTTTGTTACAACATTATCCATTTATACAGCTGGATATTTACTGAGGCAATTGCAGGTTAAGCACCTTGCCCAAAGGTACAGCAGCAGTACCCCCATGGGGAATCGAATCAGCAACCTTTCGCTTACAAGTCCCGCTCCTTAACCACTATGCCAGCAACTTTCTTACATTTTAATTTTTTTTTTTTTTTTTTTTAAACTTCGAAGGAGCAGTTCGCCCTCCCGAGTCTGATCCCGTTCTACAAACCTGAATGAGCCCCATTTGTTGTAGAACTGGACAGAGGAGGCACTTCCTTCTTCACAGACCTGACCTGCAACAAAGAACGCCTTATCAGTGCTTAAGTTATCGCGCTTTCGGTTTACCCTTCCCCAACTTTCTGCTGATATGGAATGGTACACAACAGAAAAACACGCGCACAAAGCAGCCACCAGGAAAGGCCATTGGGTATAATGCTGTGCAGTGGGAAAGGAGAACAGAGATCTATTCTGAGGCCAGTCTCCAGTGATTCCGTGTCCTGCCTCGTTCTCTCCACTCCTGCCCTCACCTCATCCAGCTTTTCCCGATAGTCCTGGACTCCTCCAGACTCCTCCTCTGCCCAATTACCTGGCTGCCTACACTCCTGAGCCCGACCAAGAGACGGTGAAGAAAGCAAAGTAGAACGGGGGAAAAAAACATAACACCTGTAATCATTTTTTTTTACAGCACTGTGAAAATTCTCTGGGAACTCTCTAAAAACTGCCAAAAAAATTATCATAATGCAAAATCAGAATTATTAATTGGATTATTTCAATTTATTTTGCATCAGTAAATCTGTAACAGCAGTGTGATCACATCCAGTCTGTGATGTAAAATGCCCTGGTGGTGGGGTGGGGGTGGTATCAAGACCATTTTTTTGATGCTAGTCCACATCTGTAATGATTAGCTATTTCAATAGTAGTCATGAGTGGTCAGAATTTGTGAATGACAATGAAAAGTTTGCTCTTCTGTAGACACACACTGTTTTACCCCAGTTTACAAACTAGAGGTAGCGGAAATTAGCGTAATCTTTCTCCTTGCTATTCGGTATCTCATTGAAGGGTGTTTAAACAATCTAGTCACAGACACTGCAACTAAAGTCTTCAATGAAGTATGATGGATTATGAAATGTGGTACTAACAAAATTATTTGTACCATTTTGGCATGTACCTGTTTGCCATTTATTTGGGCTGCCTCAGGTTTTTAAAGGTCTCACTTGTAGTCTCAATTCTGTCTTGCAAACAGAAACCCTCCCATAATTACTATATCACTATACTCCACCTACAAGTTTAAATCACTTTTCATAATCTAATGTCAGCAGACATACAATGGATTAGGGAGATGGATAAAAATCATAATTATGAATGAAATGAAAAGCAAAATGGTAGTGGACAGAGTAAAAGCTGGTGATGCATCCCCTCCAAGCTACACACACTCCCTCTTACCTTCTTCTTTGGGATTGATATGGGCTCTGCTTCAATGGAGCACTCCAGAATTTTCTTAGTGGGCTTTCGCTGTCTCTTCCTGCTCTGGCACTCTGGAGGATGTGTGTGTGTGTGTGTGTGTGTGTGTGTGAGAGAGAGAGAGAGAGAGTGAAGAGCCAGCCAGCCACAATTCATCACCAATGTAGGAAAATCTGATGTGGAGACAGTGATCAACTTCTTTTGATGTAAAGGCCACCATCTAGTCATTTCAAGTAAGCACTCAACACAGCAGTGTGTGGTTTGTTGTGCAATGTATTCTGGGATTGATTATGCAGTGCACCATCGGCAACTTAGTTTTACCTGATGACAAAATAATGGGCACAATAATGCAAAGTTAATCTAGGTATTCGTATCTGCTATGCAAATAAAACAAGAACCATAATGACTACACCAGAGCGCAATGGCACACGTCTCTGTGTGTCATAATGATGTCCAGTTTGGTATAATGGTAATAATTATCAAACATCACTTGACAGATTAGAAATGATACAAAGCACTATAGACTCTCTGGTGGAGTTCATCTCAGATTTGTTGGTGGAATAACGGATTTGTATGGATTACTATTTATTCTCCTAAAAACATGAACACCATACAGTACGTTAACTAATGGTCCCGTTATGAAAAATAACTACGTTCCATCAACTGCTATTGTACACAGATCACTGTGTGCATCTGAATGCATTTCACTATGATAAAATGGTTCCTTACCAGCTTCTGCATTGTGCTGCATTTTGGCCACATCTGTCACACATCCTGCTTCAGAAGGGGAGGGGACTGCCTCTGGGGGTGGGGTTAGTGTGTCTATGGGCGGGGCATGGTCATCTTGGAGTGACTTTTGTTCTGTGACTGGTGGTGCTGGTTCTGCAGGAGCCTTAGTCTGCTCTTCGGGGGGAGGTGTCTGCAGCTCTGGTACTGAGTTCAGAGGGTCTTGCCTTATCTTCCCAGATGCTCCATGTTCTGCCATTCTGTTATTTGACTGAGACACCTACAGACCAGGAGTGTTGAAAATAGTGAGTGAAAGGATGGTCTTCTCTGTGTTCATTCACAAACACAAAAATACACAGAAGAATAATGTTACCTTTGCAGAAGACTCCAAGTGCTTCTTCGGTTTCTTCTTGGTGGAAAAAAACTGTTCATATTCTTCCGTACATTCTATGAGTCTTTTGCTCGGTTTCCTAAGGCGTTTACTTTCTTTATGTGCTGCGGACATCAAGTTTCGAAAGTCACCATAAAATGAGCAAAGGTCTTTTCATTTTAACAAGACAAAACATGGTAAATGAGAAATCTAAAAAAAAAAAATAAAAGCCTTTAAAAACAAAAGTTTCAGCCACTGCTATTGCTGTAATCTTCTCCAGCCACTTACCTGGAAAGACTTCCTTCTCTTCACTTATACTGGCAGTAATACTTTCAGCCTGCTTGTCATCACCCCTCTTTGGTTGCGAGGACCTGGAAGGGTCTGGACCAAACACCATTCTGTCCCTTCCAGCCTCCCCCAGCTTTGAAGGCACCTCAGTCAAGGGCTTCTCTACCCTAAAACAGTTGTCATACTCCTCTATCTGTGCCGACTCCCCAGTTTGCTCAAACTTTTGCCAGCGTTTCTTTGGAGCCACTCTGGTGAAGTTACCCTCAGGAGCGCCATCTAGGAGATGGGGCGTCTCTCCAGTCGAGAGAGGGGACACTAATCCAGGCGTTGTCCCATCAGCGTGACCACGCGCACCCTCCTTCCCGTAAGTGTGCTCAGCCAGTCCCACAGGTATGGTAACAACACTTTTTTTAGCCGATGATGGTCGGATCTTTTTGGCCCGCTTTTTTGAACTTTGAGATGGGCTTGTGGCCTGCTTGTCTTTTGTGACAACAAAGCTGTTACTATCCCCTCCGCTTTTAAGGTTTCCCTTCCGCCTGTCTGGCCTGGGCCTCACTCGTTTGGGTTTCGTGTGCGCAGACTTTGAAGCCTGTGCTTTGCCCTTTCCGCCATTTTGTGCTACGGAACCCGTTGCCTCATCACCAGCCGATTCCTCTCCTGGCAGAGGAGGCAATAGAGATGGTTCCTCTTTGATAAGAGCACTGGAGGGTCCTGCTTCCAGCACTAACGGCTTTCCGTCTTTTTCTCGGCTATCGTGCATGTCCTTTAGCAGCATCAAAAAGGTACTGAACTTGTAGTTTGCATCTGGCCGAAAGGTGGCAGGCTTGCCAGAGCCGTCCTCTTTATCCGCAAGGGACTGAAAGGATATCTCCTTCCCTTCTTGGAAGGCTTCCATTGGCGATTTTGCTGGTGAGGAACAAGTGGATATATCTGACAGGCAAAATTCTTTCTTGACCTGAGTGGCGGAAGAATCCACAAACTTGCAGTAGACTGAGGACTCCTCGCCTTCAGACTTTACCTGTGGGCCATTGTGGCTCTTGTCCTTTATACTTTCAGGGACTTTCAGGGAGGAAGTGGCAGAGTTGTGTGCAGATGAGGCTTTAGTCTCACTGGTAAAGTCACTGTTAGCAGCGTTTGGTGATGTTAACTGTGCATGGCTGTCCGAGTCTGACTCTGACGGCTCAGGGAGTGATTTAGCTGAAACCAGGGTGTCCTCCTCCGACTCTCCGTTTGGCAAAAGGGATGCAGCATTTTGGCTAGACAGCAGCTTCTCTTTCAGACTGGCCTCCTCCATAGCTTTCAGGGCCCTTGTCATCAGTCGATTGCTGGCGGGGAGAGATGTGGCTTGTTGGTCCAGTCCTGGAAGACCGCAGTCTTGATGTTTTGACTTGGTAAAACTTGGACTCATATGTTGAACTAATGACTCACTAAAAGAACTATTGTCAGAGTCAGAGCCTGCATCTCCAGTGAAACCTTTCCCAGCTCTGTTAAACCACAGGCCTTTGAAACTTTTGCGTGCCGGTATCTTCCTCGTGTCTTTCTTAGGGGGCAAGGATGACTGACTATGGTTGGGTCTGCAGGATCGTTCATTGGCTTTAGGACACAGAATCCTTGGCACAGAGTCAATGTCGGAATACGGACAGTCTCCAATCTCCTTTTTACGCTCATCAGCATTGCTAGATATTTTTTTGGTCAAAGAACCCTCTTTTTCAAGGTCAGCTGACTTTGAGAAGTTCTTCTTAATTGGTGGACACTTCTTACTGCTTTCTTTTGCCTTGGAAGGTTTCTTGGAGACTACTGCAGAGAGATCCACATGGGTGGACGCTGTGGTTACTGAGTTGCCGGGTGGAGCTGCCGAGACCTTTTGCTCCTTCCCTGGCATGGGTCCATCAAAGCAGCTCTTCTTCACGGTGGAGGCATCTGGAAGGACCTTCTTTAGTGGCTCTGGAAGAACTGCCTCTGCCTCCAGTACACTGGCCTTCCAGGACTCCAGGAAACGCTTGGGTATCTGGAGAAGAGTGAAGCCAGTCAGTTATGCAGTCAGTTCCTCTTCTAAACAGATTCATTCATAATACAACCCCCCCCACCCCTTGAAGTGACACTGCACCATGTGCTTGTAGTGTCTATGTTTAAGCTGTTGTTATTTTTGACAGTTATTTACCGAATACTTGTAGTTTTCATCCTTTTGCCTCCCTCTTCTTCTAAGTACTGGCAGATTTTCGAACTGGTAGCCCCCCTCAAAAGTGTGAGTGGCTTTTGAAGGGACCCACGCCTGGTCCAAGATATCTCCAAACGTCCTGACAAAGTACTGATGGCAAGGCCTGTCAATGAAATCTGACACAGCCACAACAGGAGACCATCACAGCAAAGACATAATGTAAAAAGACACCTTCAGTATGAATGGTATACAGCATGATAAAAAAGTACTATAAGTCAACATGGAAAGAAAAATCTGTTGTTATCAGCAACAGAAATGCCTTGCTAGTAACCTGTAAGTTGAGTGAAGCACCTCTAAGATGCTCCTTATTACACAACTCTTTGTGAGGAGAAGATGACACTATTTTTCAGATCAGAATAACAGCCTCAGTTACATGTCTGCCTAAATCATGTAAACAAAAAACTTGATTACAGTTGGTTACTTGTGAATGTGACACTTTGATACATATCATAATTAGAAAACTGAAACTCTTTTTTTCTTTGATGTGTTGAATTATCTGTTTAGTCACTTTGTAAAACTTGGTTTTAGGTCTTTTTTCAGCTAGTTACTTCTTGTGTTCTGTTATGAGAGCAGCTGACACAGAGTGACATTCAATTATGGTAAACCTACTTGCAACCATGAAGCACAAATCATGTTTTGATATTGGACATAGCCTGCGACTGAACCGTCAGTGAGCTGCAATGTGCCAACTTCCAGCAGCTTTCCATAACAAATGCTGTCCATGTTTCAAAAAAACACAGTCAGTAACTCAATTCGATAAAGTATGAGGTCACACAGACTACCTGCAAGAGCGTACACAGGTGCCCACCTTTTATTCTGAAGCAGGTTCCATCCATCGGCTCGCTGGTCACCTGACAGGGCCACCAGGGCCTGCGGTTGAACTTGGCCCAAATAATGTCCCCCACTGAGTACTTCGCCACCGGAAGCTTCCTCTTCGGACTGTTAAGCTGTGAACAGATACATGAGAGAAAAATAACTACGAGAACATTCAATATCATCTCTCAATTGGTGTTAACCTCAAGTCACATTTCTCCAGCATCTAACTACACTCCTCTACCACATACTTTCATCCGTTCTCAGAGGGCTGTACAGAATTTTATTTTCCCAAGAAAAAACTGGGTAACATGAGATGTATAAGAGAAAATAAATAGAGCATATTTTCTAGCTATTACAGCGATGGTTATGGTTGTCCCTTTTGTAACCTGGTCTAATATGATTTTACAAATCATTTATTTACTAAGAACAACTGGACTAAGTAAAAAAAAAAAAAAAACACTATTGTTCACAAGTGAATAAAATTTGTCAGTTCAAAAAAAGCTTATCTTCTTAAGCTCAATCAAAACTAGATTATTTTGCAGAATGAAATTAATTAGTGCAAAAGAATAGGAACATTAATTACATACAGTAAAAAGGTCATTTCTGATATAGTAATTGGTTTGCTTGATGCCCAGTTACTCACCGCTCATAAAATATGGCAGTGTCTTTTATGGAAATATCACCAACAAAATAAACAGATTTTGGAGCAAGGCCATGGTAACACATAACGCAAGTATGATGTCAAAGTGCACTGATTGTTACAAAAGTAAACCATACATTTTAAAACATAAAAAATAATATTTGAAGCCCTCTTGCCCTATTACATTAAATGACCCTGAATGACTACCCCCTGCACCATTTCAAATCCGTGGGAACACTCTGTGTAATGCAACACAATTTTTCAGTTGTTTACTATCTATATGGCTGAAGGCCATTTCATAAATCACTATCAACCTTGTCTCCACTGTCAACCTTTGTCTCTGCTGATCACAGTAACAAAACGTGGCTCATGCACCACAGTTATGAGCGATTCTGTTTTAACAAAAAAATCATTGTTTTTGACAAAACCCACAGTGTGCGAATGGCCAAACATGGGCATAAACACTTTTTTCCAATAAAACGGTTTCCGACCCACAACTTTAAAAAACTCTGAGAGGGTTACCAGAAGAAAACTTCACATAGAATGACTCACATCACAAAACATTCCAATGACATAAAGATTCTACTTCTGCTTCTACTGACACTTGAGAACACAAACTTGGTATTGCGGCCTCTTCAGTAATAGACCAAATGAATTCCATTCATAATTTTAACACCTAATTTCAGTACTGCAATTCCTCAGAAAGCCCCAGTGCAATGTGTTTCTTCTAAATTTTCAAATAGTGAAAAGTTCAGCAAAATGATTTGTACTTTTCCTGTTTGCTTAATTTGTGACAGTAAAAGCAAGCAACCTAGCAGCATTTATATTCAATTTAAAGCAGCATCTCATCAGTCTTTTTTATTTGATAATGTTTCATGTCGCTCACGCATAGCTGGACAGCTGGTTTAAAAATCATTGTTCTTCATGTTAGATAGATAGTCATGTACACCTAGCTGCCTAACTGACCTCACTCTGTCATGGATCCTTTGAATTTGCCCAGTATACCTGAACACTTCTTAGGGAATTAGCAAGCTATATACGTACAAAATGCAATTTGTACAGGCTACTAAATCGGGCCATACATGAGCCAGTCTAAGCTTTCAACAGTAACACAGTGGTTTAATTCATGACAAATTAAATGATCAATGTCATGCAGTGTAAAAAATGTAAAATGTTTGTGAAGCTTTCAAATTTACTGAAGATTACAAATGGTGTGGTGTAAGAACTGCTTTAGAAGCCAGCTAGTGCTAATGTAAAAGTGAACCTAGTGTGAAAGTGTAGTGTAGTAAAAGTGCTTTTTAGAATTCACATACTAACCTCACATAACCCATTTGCTGCACTGAAAAATATATTAATTCGGTGTCCTTACAGATGCATGTTTAAACATATTTCTTGTGCATGAAGAATTGTGCTGCATTACTCTAAATATAAAAGCTACTGTGCTACTTAGCCAATAAGCTTGAAATTAAACCATTCACTTACATGACCGAAAGATCTTTTTAGAAATCTGAACAAAAATACGTTTAGGCCACATTCTATGCTAAACATACCAGTCTCATAATCATAGTATCTCTGACTTCCCCTGGGATCCTTGGGCCTACTAAACACATAGTATGATGATTTACGGAAGAAATTTCTACTTTGAGCTGTGACCTGCAAAAACACACCAAATATGAATAGGTGACCTTGACAAAGGAAATTAAAAACGGGATGAAGTTAAACACGGCCATCATTAGTAACACTTGTTTTATTCTAGTGTCAGCTCCACCCTTTGACTTTTCATTCCATAAAAGTACTTTGAGAAATGCCTCAGGGAGTACAGACTTCCAAATGATGCCATGATCCAATCAAGTTTCTTTCATGCACTGCTATGTGACCATTTTGGGAGGTTCAAGTAAAAGAGAAATAACCTAAATAGCTTTTTAAAATTATCCTTTATTTTGCATGATCTGAGGCTGGCTTAGGAGCAAACACTGATATGATAATATAGGGCCATCACACTACTACAACTTCACACTGGATATTATTGCACCTGTTGAATGTAGCCCTGATTGGAGAGTTACAAAGAATACTATCCTTTTAAAAGCCTGACTCCCTCTTTTTCTAGTTTCATTTTAGCATGACAAAAATGAAAAAAAAAAGAAAAACATGGTAGCATTTATCCAATCCCTGTCTAAATTACATATACAAGTCATTTTTCACATCAGTGTGTAGTCAAAAGACTAAATGCTGAATGCTAAAATTAAAAATATTTGTTGAAACAAATGCTGCAAAAAATGTTTGTCAAAATTTCAACTTAGTGGCCATATAAAGTACAATACAGCAATTTGAAATGTATGTCCCACTGAAATACCATACAGTAGACAGCAGATAATACATGCTTCCATTTGTAGTGTACTGCCATGAAAGCCATACTATACTATCTCAATGCCACAAAGTAGATGGCTGATAATTATGCTTTCGTTAAATTACACTAAAATGACAGACAGTTCTTTATTTTCCTTGTAATAAGCCTGGGTATGAATCCTAAGGAAACACTGGCAGGAGTGGACACACATAAATATGCATTGCATCACATAAAAAAGCTCCAATGTCTAGTGGTTCAAGGGGGCTTTAGATATTTCTGCACTGCCCAATCCTTGCAGTAAGATAAATGCTACCATAAATGCCAACGACTAGGCTAATCAGCAACAAGTAGGCTTATCATAGCAACCTCACGTTCAAAACCAGACAGCAGCCCAACTACTTGCATGTTACTCAACATTCTAATATGGATCAATGATCTTGTTTACAAACAGAGCCCTGTAGTGGGTGTGTGAAAGAGTAAGCTATATACCACGAATTTCCAGTGGCCTTTGAGTTTTAAAAATTTGTTTTTTAGGCTGTCTGCAGACTTGGTGCTAAAAATGAAAGTGAATTTTCCTATTTTAATCTATTTTAAACAGTGCTGAATTAGAAATATTTTGAACTACAACCTTGAAACCCAGTCTGTTTCAGGGCAAGAACATTTTGTATCAACTCAAATTAAGTTAGGACAGCATGGAAAAAAAATCTTGCCTATTCAGCCAGAATTAGGCTGCTCCTCAACTTCAAACAAAGACACATCGTCAAACTGAAATGCACTAGTTTTCAACTGCACTAGTTTTCAACACAGCAGATAGATGATATGCCTCAGCCAGATGTGAAAAAAGGCAACATTCACAGTCTGGCAATCATAGAGAATGAAACTGAGCACACCGAGAGTGACTGAAAGCGGTGTAGAATGCTTACAGTATTGGCATGAGGGCCATTGGGTGAGACGATACTGAGGTCAGCCGTGTTTTGGGATGGGTCACTGCCAGAAACGGCTGTCCTAAATCCAGAGGGGCTGCTCCCCAGTGAGGGCGGCTCACAGTCACTGCCCAAATCTTCATCCGAAATCTCCCCGTGGCCCATTCGAACATCGTCCAGGCCACTGGGACATGGGGAAAGCTTGTCTGTAGGCATGCCCAATTCCAAGTTTTTTGCCATTAGTCTGCAAAAACCAGATTCCTGTGCATCTGCAGGAGGGTCCACCCTTGGACTGCAAGAAGTGCCTGTGTCCCTAACCTTTCTCCTTCTGTCTGTCTTTGACCCATGTTCAAAATGCGAAGTGCCATCATTTTCCTCCTTGCCCTCCCCGTTCTCGAACAAAGTTGATTCAAAGTGCAGGTAGCCGTTTGGAATAGTACTGGTGTGCTCCAGACAATAGTCCGGACTGGGCAGCGAGAAGCAGCTGTTCTTTTCCAAGTCCTGATTGGGTAGATAAGTGCCTGTCTCACTGTTGCAAGGTGGAGGCGATACATGGGCCAGGGCTGACCCAAAGTCAGTCCTTCCCATGGGGCTTGGCGTGTGCAGATCTCTCCTTGGGCTCTGGAGGTCCCTCTCTGGCAAAGCCAGTTCAGGTCTGCTCACCATAGAGGTCAGGTCCTGGAGCCTTCTCAGGGGACTGTATGAAGAAGAGGTCTCCTGTTGATTGTACACATAGGTGGATGCAGGTTTGAAGGCAGGTACTGTGGACAGCTGCATGGTACATGAATCTACTCCAGCCTCAGAGCTGTACTTGTTTCCATAGGGAGCAATGGGGCCATCAGTGGCCTGGAGCTCCAGTGGACTGGAGCAGCACTCCAAGGCATCCCTGATTGTCAGTTCATACGACTGATTCATGCTGTCATGGCTCCATCCTGGGGGAAAATGAAGACAGATACAATTTTAAAATCAACACCAGTTGACAATAAGAAATTTAACTAGTATGTTATTTTAAAAATGCATAGCACCCATAGCATCGGCAAATAGGAAGCTATACAACTATATGGAGTTCTATTCTGTAACAAAAAAAATGCAAAACGTCAAGTTACATTATTAACATTCAAGCGGGAATGTAATAGAAAATTATTAAACTGTAAACTTATTGCACGTTAATTTTATTCCTACATAGGAACTTCGTCTTCAAATCAGTTATCCCAAAAACGCTATCTGGAATGCACGAAAAATACGTCAAAATGTGCAATATTTCCTGCATCCAATGCCTATCTAGCTAGCTAGCTCGCTAGCACCTATCAGTGTGGGATTGCTTCGTTTCGAGCCGGTCACGTTACTATCGGGATAACGTTTAGGCTTATTCGAGGGCATACATTTAACGTACTGAGATGCCCCATTAGACACCGAGCAAAGTTGACATGCATTTAAAAAGTACTGGAGATCGCCGAGTTCATGTATTAAAAATGAGCTACCTTGTGACAGCGCTGCACTTCACCATCAACTCTGAGACATGGTGCAGGTGGCTACCTAGCTACGTTCTGTGCACAGCTACTTCCTTGCTAGCCAGCACCATCAACACCAGTTCACACATACATGCACACTTACACACATCGACAGATGTCCACACACAGAAAAAAAAAATCACGATATGTGCACACATTATAAAAAGGATATTTTTAAAAATCCGCCAGATTCTTACCATTTATATCTCGGTCACAACAGAAACAACCGAAACAATATCAAATTTTGACATAAAACGTGATTTTTTTCCAATTTGTGAAAGCGGATCTGCAAAATCCCGGCTGCAGTAATACTAGGCCAGGATCCTGTACTCATAGTCTCCACTTCAGCTAGCTATCACTTCACCGGCGGCCCCTTCAAAACATAAATAGATGCATGTACTTCACTTTCGTATAAAAATCCTTCCCTTTTAGCGAAGTATCTTAGAGCTGCAAAAGTTTAAGATACCCTACGTAACACTAGCACTTTCATTTTAAATATATGATGATTGTTTCCTTGCTGTCGACCTGCCCCTGGTTTTAATACAAGCCCTCACTGACTGTCTGTGCCTCTGTCTAAGAGCGACCAATCGGTACCGCTACCCATCCCCCAGTCGGTACAGCAGGATACTATCCAGCTCACAATAGTGTACAACTAGAAAACCTAGGACAACCCTAATACGTGTCCACGGAAAGAAAGCTTGACCTATTATTTTTAGTCGTCCAATCCTAACCAACTTCTTTGAAAGCCATTCCTCTACATAAATGAACAGCATGGCGTGTAATTTACAGGAACACTGCCAAAATATGACAAGCGTACCATTAGTTCTGCTTATCCCAAGAAAGGCGTCACCACCCCCCATCTTAGGTTACAAGTGTGATAAAGAAATTTTTATGTCCAAAAACAGCCTAACAGTTGATAAGTACAACACTATACCGGGAGAAACGACGATATTCCGACGTTTTAGCGTGTTGAGAGGACGAATGGCAAAGTCAATTCCTTGCTACTCAGGTTCTTCAAAATGGAGTCTGTGAATGCAGACTTGTATTAAACAGGCCACAAAGTGTTAAATGCATTTCGATAAAAGGACACATTTGGGCTCAACAAAGCCGTTGGCGCTTGTGCACGGGGTTTCACAACGTTATTTTGTTCATAAAGATAACATTGCCCCATATTTATTGCACAGAACGGATCAAAGCATTAAACTCATAATAAGACCATTTATGCGTTTTGCGTATATCATATGACTCAAATTTCACAGGAAACGTATACTGCAAGAGAAACGGCGATAATGTGCAATTTGGGGGCAAATTAATTGTTATAACAGACAGAACTGTTCATTTGGGATGTATTTTCCTCCCCACAACTGTGTTTCAATCTCTCCTCGTATTAAAATTGTTACATGTTGTTGATTTATCGTCTGTCTTTTGAAGAGGAGGAGGGGGGAAATGGAGGCTGTGTTACAGCACAATCGCTTGATGCCAGCTGACAAAATCACGTCTATTGCCAACATGACAACTGTGCCACGAACTACAGCGTCTCTTCAGTTCGGTTAATGTTTGCTCGAACCTGTTTGAATAATCGTTTTATTCGCGTTGGTTCTAAAAAAAAAGTATGAATTGCCACCTACAGGCTGCTTGGATCGTATGTTGCCCACACACAGGTAAATGCATGGCCACTGGTGTCAGCTGAGTTATTTAACATGTTTTTTTCCATTGTATTTTATTATTAACGGTATCATTATACTTAAAGGACAAACAATTATATTAATACATACTGGCAATAAAATTGAATAATTAGGGAAACTAGTCGAGCGAGAACGTCCCAGAAATAGATGGCCGTGTTTTACTTCTGGTCTGTGAGCAACACCGCCACACACGGCTTGATCTACATTCGCAGCAGGCTGCGAGAGTAGGCCCGCTGAATGTAGCTGAAACAGCGCCCCAACCGATCATAAGTGAGCTGTATTTTTTATGTGGATTTGTTTCGTTTCGCAACTCTGTGAACATTAAAACTAATACGTCATTGTATGTATTGTACTTGCTAGATAGGAGCTTAGTAAAGCGGTAAAATGTGAGATTTCTCATTAGGATCACACGTGAGCTTTTGTTACAGTAATTCGTTCAAAAGCAAGGAATTCACATTAGATACACGGCCTAACAGGGTGGGCGGCAGACCCACGCATGTCATTTGTGCGTCGCTAGTAATTGGTTCTGAATGTGCAGCTGCTCTTTTATGTGAGTTAATATTATATCCGTGCTTATTGCACAGTTGGTATAATACAAGATTACAGTTAGGCGTGACTTTGTAAAGTACACTGACAGTTTTGTTTCTAGTAACGGCAGTAGAATGGCTTGTGTCAGAATCGGTAACTGCTTAGTTTTGTCTTACTGTAATGACGTTACTCAAGAGTGTAGAAAGAGTTTGAATATTGGAGAGAAACAGTTTCTGTGTTTGGAGAGCCTCTTTAGTCTCACAAACAGTGGAAGTCTGGAGCTGTGTGCTTCACAATCACTTAGTTCACGAACACTTCACCCTCTGAGTCACCACCCTCATTCCTTGCTTTGGCTTTTCTTTATAGCAGAGGAAGGAAACAAGACTGTTGGTGCTGTTTTTTCAAAGATATACCCCCAGCACACCTTCAACCTCCATAACACCCCGCCCCCCCCCCCCCCCCCCCCCCCCCCAAAAAAAAAAAAAAAAAAAAACTTGTGATCTATATGCATTTAAAAGCTACAGTTTACTTTGTTCTTTGAACATACCATTCAGAGATCCTCCTTCAGGGGTGTCTGTGGCAGACAGAGATATTGTATGTCATTGTGAGTACCTCCTTGACAGTGGTTACAGCTATAGTAACTGCTGATCACATCCTCTGCTGTCACTCCCACTCTGTACGGAATAACTCACCCTGGAAAGTGAACACGGTTATGCCATGACAAAATGATAGCTTGCAATTAGTCACTGGTGATCCTGTTCCTGTGTAGAGAACGCTCGTTTCTGACATTTAACGCTTACATCTGAGTGTTGTGAGGTTTGTCAAGGAGGAGAATAGAGAATGTTTGAAAATGTTCTACATCCAGATAATGCTGTCTCCACTATCTCACTTCTGAGTGCTGTTTTCACAAGATACATGTGCCTCTGGATGCTGTGAGCACTAAGCATTCAGGTACTGTGGTTTATCTTGGGCTCAATTCCAATCTGCTGTCACTCCAGTAAGGTCTATGAGTGGCTTCTCAATTTTCTATATGTGCACCTACGCACAGTCTCCTGTTATATTGATGCTTTTTATTGGAAATTGTACTCCAGGAGACTCCTTCGCCTACCCTACAGTAGAGGAAATAGCTCAGTGTCCAATTTATTCAGATCTTTCTGTGTGTGTGTGTGTGTGTGTGTGTGTGTGTGTGTGTTTGGCAGGGGGAGGAGATCATGAAACAGTCATTTGTTTGTAAGCCTCACATTAACCCAGGAACATGCATGCTATGTGTCTGTGTCTGAGAAATAAAGCTGTGAATTGACTCATTTACTTACAGCAAAAAAGTCCTTTTCCTCCTTCTGGTGGCTGGTGAGAGGGCATTCTCAGCGCTTGTCATTCAGGAATTAGCCTGACTCTCGCGGGCTCTGCACACTTCCCTCCCCTCCCACCAGCAGCATTATGCTTGAGGCGTTTAGCCTATTGGCTTAGCAGATACAGAAGAGGCGGAGGAAACTATGAACCGCACCCATGCACACAAAGCCGGGGGGGGATACGACAGTACAACTCGCACTATAAAAGAAGGAAAGAAGGCTTAAGCATGTTTTAATTTTGAGACTTACGTTGTGCCATTTTAAGACTTGTCTCACTAATTCTGTCATGACGCTTATCATAACCATAACCAATACGTTACTATAATAAAGTACCAGTTGAAAGTTTGGCCACACCTGATTAAGATAATGGGAAACATGCATTCAAACACATTTTGATTTAAAGACTTATGCTGAAATGCTTTAAATTTATTTCTTAGACAAATATAAATAGTGAAGTTGATGCCTATGTATGAATTTCTTTCCAATTATTTTTTTATTTTAAAAAATATTTTTTTGACACTTTGAAGAATCTAAAACACAAGATAGTTTGATTTGTTTAACACTTTTTTGGTCACTGCATAATTCCATTTGTGTTATTTCATAGTTTTGACGTCTTTACTATTATTCTAAAATATTGTAAATTGTAAAAATAAAGAAAACCCTTCTTTGAGTAGGTGTGTCCAAACCTGACTGGCACTGCACAAGCAGAAATCAGAGGCATCAAAAAGTCCCTGTAATTTATACAGAATTTTCATTTTAGTGTCACTGCAGCCCTGTGTGGGCTGATTTGCTAAATTGTGTGACAATGGTTTTAATCTCTGTGTATTGGCTAATACATAGATGTGTCAAATGAATAAATGCAAATGTAAATGTAAATTGGATTGATAATTGTGTAAGACTGGCAGTTGTAACTTGTTATGATGGATTTTTATATGCTCATTTTCACTTTCATAATACTCATCTTAGTATTTGTCTAGGCGGAATAGTTCATACTCATTTGATTACTATGAGGAAGGTAAATTAATCATCTCTTTATGTCACTGGGGAATCCTCACATATCATATCATACTTGTTATGCCATTAAAATGTCAATGTTTTTATCCATATGTAATTTTTAAGTGAAGATGTTGAAGTTGAATTGTGTATTTGTATTGGGACAAAACTGACAGAGGTGGAAAACCCCAGCTTCAGAAAGTAAAAGTCCTGCCACATATTTGTTCCACCCATGCATTACACCAGCTGAATTTAATTAGCAGAACTCTTCAGCCAGGTAGAGGAGGTAATTAGTGAAATCACCTTGTTTAGTGAATGGCTAGAACAAATACATGGTAGGACTTTTACTTTCTGAAGCTGGGGTGTCCACCTCTGAAAACTGATCAAAGTGTAAGGAACTAATCCTGAGTTACTAGCAGCTTCTCTCACACATAGTTCCTGAAGTCTTTTCAAAGTTGTGATCAAAACATTTTCACTTTATATCTCATCATATTTCCAGGAACACTTGAGCTGTCACAGATGGAAGACATTTGATACTGAAACCATACCCTCACTGTACATAAATCTGTTTAGATACTTGTAATGATGAAAGTTCACCATCTTAAATTACTTTGAGTAACTGCTTGTTTAAGTGTTTGGCAAAGATCAAGAGCTCTGTCCTGGAGGGAACTTCAGAGGATGGACAATCCTTGGTGTAAGAGGAGCGGGGGAGAGCAAATCAGACAGAGAGGCCCTGGACGACCATTTTTTGGTCAAATTAGGAAAGGTCCTTAGATCAATTGAAAACTCCAGAGGTCAGATTTGGTTGAAGGGTCATGAGGTGCTTAATCAAAAAATTATGTGTTTTTTTTGGGGGGGGGGAGTAAAAAGTTATTGATAGGGAAAAGCTCAAAGACATATTAAAGGCCTTTTATAGGAGGTTGGATAAGGATGAAACATAAATAAACATAAATGTTCAGGGTACATGAAACCTGCATGAATGCATTATGATTATGGTACGAGATGCTTGTATTCTCTACATATCTTGAAATAATCACTATAATCACATCTGTATGCAAGAAACACTGTTCTTAAACCATTTATACACTGCAGCTACAGTTTTGTTTTTTGTCTAATATGTGAAAAAGGCAGTATATTAAGCTGTACTGAGAAACACTGTCTTTTATGCATGTATTGTACTATTAGCACTCCAGTGGCATATATACTTGGAATGGTAGCGATGCTGTGAAAAGAAATGGGTAAGGGGGGAACATCCATTATTTCATTCACAATGTGCAATATTCAGTGACTTCCAAGAACCAATCGTGGAAAGGACTGTTGGATAAGCTTACATGTGTACTTGAGCTGAAAGCTGATGACTGGGTGCTTCCTGATTTTAGGTCCCCTGTGCTCCCTCTAGTGGTGAACTTATTGAATGTGTGCTTGACCTTTCACCCTACAACAGAAGCGTTTAATGAGAATTGCATGGCTCTGCTGGAATCCTGTATTTCAGCCCAACCTGGGCCCATGTGGACGATTCAGAAATGTTTGAAACATCTTTCAAAGGATAAATCAGCTGGAATTATCCAAGAGTCAAAACTGGAATTTTTGCGGTATCTTCCATGAATAACTGCAAGACAAAGGATTTCCCATGTAGCAGTCCCATAGTGCATACTTAACAAAGCATTTACTGAATGCAGCCTCCAGCCAAATTCCACCTGGTTACATCTTTTCAGAAATGGGGTACCTATTTAAGAAACAGCCCATGCAGTGTATATTACATTTGAGGTCAATTGAAGGAATAAACTGAAACTCAATCAAGTGGCCGTGATTTTCTATGAAGATATAATAGTTAATGGATTGAGTTCCATTCCATTTCATGACTTGACTGAACTGAAATATAACTGACCATGACCATGGCGTGCATGTGTTTGAGACAAATCAGACCTCATTTTTCCAATATGATATAACTTGAATTGATAGCATCATTTGAAAAAAAGGACATAAAAACTTCAATAATTTAGCTGAAACATCAAAAAACAGTTGAAGTGAGCTTATAATCTTTTCTCCTGACACAAATTGCGGCAGTAAATATTGCATCAAATTCATATCTGATTTGTTTACATATTTTACATTGTGTAATTTCAAATTGTTTGTGAAAAAGGGGAAATACAATATATGTGACATCCCTACTGATTAAAAAAAAAAAAAACAACAAATTAGTTGAAAATCCAAACTGGACATCTGCATTGGCCTGTGGTTTTTACTAGGGGGCAGCATAACACATGAAATGTATCAAACACCAGACAGTATTTGATCCATTGCTGACAGAGAAACCAATAAATATAAATTTGAGCTTGATGTTATTTCCTTTTGCAGGTATGCATATTGAAAAACAAGGAACTTATTTCACAGACGTGTGACATTATCCTGCTCTCAAGTGCATGAGCAATGAGTAGACTCTTAACTTATACCTCCCTGGAAAGTCCTGTCTTTTTTCCAGTGTATGTATGCCTTCAAAATACCTACAGTGGTCACCAGACCACCTGATCCATATTTCCTTGTAATTGCAATATTGATGTTTCTTAACATTTTTGCTTAAACTGAATGTAAAGCAACCTGACCTTGTTTAAGTCAGACCCAATTCCCTAGAGTACACTGGAAAGTTTGATGTGCCGTACCTGTTGCACTAGGATAAAGGGTAGTGCAGTGATGAAATGAATCTAAGTTCAAATGAACAAAGTGGATTTTATCTATACCTTAGTCTCTATATCTTAGTGTTTGGAGTCTATATTTGTATATTCAGTGTAGGCCTTGTGATTTACAGAGAGAAGGAAAACCAGAGCAATGGATTGTTAACATTATGCATGGCTTACATAGCCTGAAGCACCACGAAACCACAAAAGCATTTCAAATTAGGTCATGTTCTTAATTATTAAAATGAATTGAGAACTTTTCGGCATGGGTACTTTCTATTGAAAAGGTAAAGCACAATATTTGAAATTTTAGCGACTCACAAGGGAAAAATTACTTCATGACAAAAAGAAGAAAAACAACAACAACAACAACAATTACTGATAGAGGTTTTTCAGATCAAATAATTAGCTTTTTTCATAGTTTTTAATTTAGTTGATCACTGATTTGCTGGTTTGGTCTTACGAGTTCCTAGATGTCTTTTTAAACACTGTTAGAATTAAAAGAAAAAGAAGAAGAAATTAAATAAAATGAGGGCCAGATGTTCCTAGATGTCTTTTTAAACACTGTTAAATTTAAAAGACAAAGAAAAAGGAATTAAATGAAACAAAGACCATTGCATATTTTATTGTAGCCTGCTTTTAAAATGATTTGTGGTCGTAGACTCTAAATTGTGAAAGCACAGCTTATACCATCACAAGCTTTAAACGCAAGTATTAAAAAAAACAGAGCCTGCCTATTTGGAAAAAAAATGTTGTGTGAGAGAGTGTTTCTGGGTGGAATAAACTACGAGCATTAACCCCCAGTGAGAAAGAGACATCACATTGAATCAGGTCAGCAGCTGATGGGAATTAGGCAGCTTGCTGTCACACGCTCACAAGGAAAGTTCCGGAGGCCCGTATTCTTGTCCACTCTCAGAACCCGGCGTGTGCAAGTCTCTTCCTGTTGTTTTAAATTCCGCCTTTCTCCCCTGCCGCTTCCATCCTCTGACCTCTGACCCCACTGTTCCCAGCTGTCAGCTGTCTCTACCAGTGACAGCTCTCTCTCTCTCTCTCTCTCTCTCTCACTCTCTTTTTCTCGCCTCCCCTTGTTTCTTCTTTCTCTTTTTTCCCCATCCCTTCTCCATTTCTCTGCCTATCTCAGTGACCTTTGGAGTCGAAGCCGTAGCGTGAATTTTGCAGGTAGGCAGCGTTTCGCCGTGTTTGTAAGAGAGTGCTTTCCCGCTCAGAAATAAGGGGTGAATGAAAGCGGCAACTGGCTCTCTAAACGTCCTTCATTAGCACTGCCCCCGCATTGACCCCCTCAGTTGAGTGTGTGCTTTGTCTTGCAATCGCCCACTTTATTTCAACAGACCCCTGACAGGCAGACGCCCTGGGTTTCACTGCAGTCTCAGTCAGACCAGAGCCTATGCACAACTCCATTATCTGGAAAATATCAGGAAATATCTTTGGTTCCATTGTGTACACAATACTGTAAATCTAGGCAAAAATTTCAGTGTGAATGGATTAAAGGTAAGTCATACTGTTGACTGCCTGCAAATCATTGATGCATACATCTACTTAACAAGTCTTAACACTAATGGTGTCATATTAGGTAACATTAAAACCACTGACCAAGCAAACTAAATTAAAATACTTGCTTGTATGCTTATTTATATGACATCACAAATATAACAAGGGTTATAAAACTATTTGACAATATGAATCTTGACTTTGTTTTTACTTTCTGAAATGCTTTGCTCTTTGATTATTTCTGAATCTTTACATCACACGTGGACAGGTGGCGTTGAAGTGTCTTCAGTGAGCTAAAAATCAATATGCAAAAAATGTTTTTAAACTGTATTCCTATGGATGCCTGCACTTAGTTGACTTTTTAAAGTGAGTTTTATGAAGTTAAAGATATGAGAAAATTCTCACTGTACACAAATTTCTACATGTATTCACCACTAGATGGTGCAAATGGCCATCCCTCGAACGCCATCTGGGGTTTGGAAATCCTCGTCATGTCGATTTTTTTGGAGGAGGTTTGCAGAGAGGAACATTTTCACATTCTAAAATCTCTCGTTACAAATCACTTACTCGTACAGTATGCGTGTTTATGTGTGCTTGGTCTTATGCATAACGGTTACAATACCAGTTTACACACTGAATTTGGGTCCCTGGAATGTCAATTCCTCTCAGGCTAAAAAGGTGAAAAACGTTCTCAAATAATTCCGAGAGATAAGCTAAGAATAAGGCGTTGGCCTTTTCAGCACGCTTATGTGTGGAATCATGTACTTAGACAAGTGAAGTAAGAGTGATTTGTCAACTGTTGAAATAAACCTGTTGCCACAACTGGCCTGTATTGCCAGGTTGCCCCGCTATGACATCATTTGCAAATTTACATCAACTTGCATTGTACAACCGTATGTGTTTGTTTTTTTTTCTTACACATGTCATATGATGCAATTTTCCCTTCCATTCAAAACAAGTGCGTATGCAGAAAAAACAACAAAATTAAACAAAATGAGGAAACTCTCTGGCCCTGACTCAATCTTTGAGCATGGTCTAATATCTTGTATGTCCTCATCTATGCTTTTCAGACTGTCTAAAACTCCCACATTCAATTTCTCACTAATTTCTCTGTGAGGCGCGAAAAAAAAACACACACACACACACACCAACACTTTGATAAGAGCGCTGGATACTTCCGCACGAAGCAGCTCGGAGACCATTAAAAAAAAATGTCAATTCAATTTCTTTTTCCGCAAAAGCAAAGCTCGGGTCCTTCACCGGAGCGCACACATGAATGAAAAGAAAAGGAAGTCCTCGGGGGCTCCTGAATGCGCGATTCAGCGGGACCTCTTGTGTGGAGGAGAAAGGGAAGATGTGAATGACACGCATAGGAAAACAAGCGGCCCGACACAAAGTGGACTGGAGTGGCCATTCTGCTGCAGCGCAAGAGAGACTCCTTCGAGAGGGGGCTCGGGTCTTCAGGAGCCCCGAAGACCTGCTCTTAATGAGAAATTCCTGGGGATTTAGAGGGTAGCAGAGGTCTTCATTTTCTCACTATGCCCACGGGCCCCCTGATACCGGGAGACGCGGGCGCTTTTTTTTTTTTTTTTTTGAGCCTGCGCTTGGAGAGAGAGGAGGCGCAGCCCATTCACAGGGGGCTTGGTGGATTATGTATATGAGACGGGGCTGCCACCTTGGTGAACGGGCCCTGCGGGGGCTGTGGAGATGTCCTCCCAGGAGCTAATTCTCCAAGTGTCTAATTAAAAGAATAAGCGGCCTGAGATGAGAGCGCTGATACGCCTGGCGTCCTGGGCCGAGCGGCCAGGGCCCGGCCCCTCGCTGGGAGCCCGCCACAGCTGTCCCTTTGGCTAAGCCCCCAGAGCAGCGGGCTGGATATTGTTCTAGGCTTTTGCCGCGGTTCGACCCGGCCCCCGTCACAAACAAACCCCACTGTGCCTGTGATGGCCGTCCAGGCCCGGAGAGACAGCGTCCCCACGGGAACTGCGCTCTCCCTGGGGGGGGGGCTCGTCACCCGCGGGACAAGGTCAGGCTCGGCGACGCGGTCCAAAAACCGCGTGCCAGCGTTTCGCTCACTGGCACGATGCTATGGGGGGGCTTGGGCTGCACCGCAAATGATCAAACCCGGCTCCATTTCACCACGGTCATGTACATGTCCGGAAAAAACCGCCAAAAAGTCCCAAAGCGTAAATCTGGAAACGTTTACGTCAGTTGTACCCAAAATTAAATTGTCTCAGTGAGGTTT